>NW_026615317.1:0-186035 GCF_030052815.1 Hevea brasiliensis | reverse complement strand
AATGCATTTGGGGTAATGTTTGAGATGTTAGGGTTAGGGTTTGGGGTGGAAAATGGGACTTTGAGCATGTAATGATGAAAGTGAGTTTTAATGGTCAATTAGTGACAATTTGGTTATGTGTAAACAAGAATTGAGGTGGTTTGATTAGTGGGAATTGCAGTTGGTGTGGCTGCCCATGGTGACCTGCAGAATTGGACATGAGTCCAGTACGTTTGGGCAGCCATGTCTTGAATTTTATGGGTTCAATTGGTGCAAAGATAATTGGACATGAAACTAGACACATAATGGCACAACTTTGGTGAAGAAACCATGCCCATAAAACCCAACCAAGTGGACCAAAAGCTTGCTCAAATCCGGGTGACCTGCAGGCTGTTTCTGCAGAATGACCAAATAAATAGTGATTGTTCATTTGGCCATAACTCAATGTAGAAAGGTACAATTGACCTGAAATTTTACCAGCAATAAGATAAGATATAAAACAACAACTTTCATGAAGAAACCTACCCCAAATTATGACCAGAACCTATCCAACAAGTGAGTTGCAGTCGGTGACCTGCAGTCTGATTCTGCAGAATGACCAAATGAACAGTGATTGTTCATTTGGCCATAATTCAATGTAGAAAGATCCAATTGACCTGAAATTTTACCAGAAACAAGATAAGATATAGACCAACAACTTTAATGAAGAAACCTACCCCAAATTATGAGCAGAACCTATCCAACAAGGGAGTTGCAATCACTGTTCACTGCACTGTAGATATGGTCAGTCCAGAAAAATTCTAATCCGGCCAGTTATGGTTTTTGGATCATAACTTGAGCTACAAAACTCCAAATGGAGTGATTCAAAAAAGGAAATTCAACTAGACAAAATAAGGAACAACTTTCATGTTGATCAGTTTACCAAATTCCAGCTGCAAAAATGACTAATGAAACAGAAAAGATGAGGCATGAAAACTGAAAATTCTACTTACTTAACATTAAGCTTAAAAATGGTATTGGCAACCAATACCAACAAAAGTTGAATGCAAAATGTGGTATGTTGGGAGTATTAAAACTAATGTATCTATTGTCTATGCAAAAGTCAACATTTTAGTTGACTAATGAAATGAATAGTAACATTCAAACTTGAAATTCAAAAATTGTGAAACTTAAAAGTGCAAAATGCCCTAGTAGGCCCAATGTGATTGGTTTGGATAAGTTGGCATGCCAATAGGGTTTTGATAGCAGTACTGTGTATGATGTATGGCTTCATTGCCATTCTGTGATGTGATAGCCTATGGCTATACTGATTATGATGTTTTACTTGGCTTTATGCCTTATTGCTTTTATGGCTTGATAGCCATTCTGTTTGCACACCAGGAGACACATTGTGACCGATGGTGTGACGGCCCGAGGTACCTGGTACCCAGTGCTAGTTTACCCGTTTATCTAGTCCGGTCAATTTGTATAGGTTATGTAACACCCCTAAGTTCGGTAGTGCGTTCTACTGTTCCGGTGACCAGTGTTGTCCGGACAGCTAAGATGCCTAGAACTACACTTCGTTAGGAGTGAGGAGACATAAAATAATGAAATACAAGAAAAGAAAATACAAGAGAAAAAACAAAGGAAAAATAATAACAAAGAAATGTAACCAAGTTAAGCGAGCCGAGAACCCTAGCGATGGGTGACCGCACCGGGAAGTCACGGCGTGGACCGTTGACTAGCCCTGGACCGCGGGGAACCCTGGAAAATATTTTTAGGACTTAAAGAGACATCAATTGAAGTATAAATATCATTAGAAATATCAAAGAAAAATTAAATAATTAGTACAAAGAAAAGTGAGAAATCGAAAAACGAACAAAACCCGGTGTTATCGAAAAATCGGGAATGCAACCCGAACAGGGGCATTATGGTCATTTGACATCCCGAATTGTCTTTTGACCTAAATTTTCATTAAAAATAAATAATATTACACTTAGAAAATTAAATGAAGAATTAATTTGGTGGTACCTAATGTAAATAGCCAAAAGTGGAGTGAAAATTGTGTAAATAACACATTTAACATATAAAATGATTAAACTAAAGTGAGTGGACCACTAAGGAATAAACTAAGGATTATAAAATGTGTTAGTGGGCAGATTTCTCCACTAAACACTTCATCTTCAAGCTTGAGAATCATCCATGCCGTAAATGAAAAGCTCCCAAAACCTCCATGGCCATTTTTCTTTAAGCTTCATGCACTCCTTCAATTTACCTCCAATCACCTAGGTAGCTTCACTAAAAATTGTCCTCACATCACAAGGAAGAGCTTGATACCAAAATCAAGAAGTTTAGTGAAGGTTTAACAAGTCCCAACCAAAGGTAAGTTTGTATTTTTGAACATTGCTTTGTTAAACTTTGTATACTTGTTATGGGTGTTTAAATTGTGAAGAAAATTTTCAAGTTTGAGGAGTTCTTGATATATCAATTTTGGACAGCCATGGAATTGTATGTTTAATGAAATATTCATACATATATTTGATGAGAAATTATTTGCTTAGGGTGATTTAATGTTCTAGCAAATTATTCCACATGTATATGGTGATTGTGCACTTGGAATGGAAATTGATGAATTGTAGGACACTTTGGCATTGTGGAACAATTCGGCAGCATTGAGGCTTCTTTGATAAATGTATGTGTTCATGAAGATATGGGCAGAATTGTGACATTGAGGATTGATGAGTGTGTATGTAAATTGGTTGTGTAAAGTATGTGTAAGAATTAGAAATGTCCATGTGTATGTATTGTTTTATTTGGACTTTATGAATTGGAGTTTTATTTGGTGTATTGAGGATTTTTGTAATCTGCCCAAAATGACTTGAAGGTAAGGTGGTATATGGTTTTGGTAATGTACCAAAACAGAATTGGTAAGGGAAGTGGACATATAGTAAGGTAAATGTGTCATTGATGTATGTTTAAGCAAGGTAATTATGGGTAGTATGCATTTTAGCCTATAACTTTAAATGTGTAACTTCAATTGGTATGAGACCAATTGGAGGTGAAACTAGGCACAAAATGTGCCAACTTTCATTAAGCAAGCATACCAAAATTCTGCTTGCAAGGTGACATGAAAAATGACCAATTCGGATTAAGTGCAAGTGAAACCTGAAAACTGACCAATTGGGCAGCAGTTAGTGTATAGGCCATAACTCACTCAAAACAGGTCCAATGGACCTGAAATTGTAACCATGAATAGTTAAGACCCATATCTACAAGTCTTATGAAGACACCAAAGCCCATAAATGGCCATAAGCAAGTCAAACAGCTTGCACAAGTTCGGGTCCAAAAACTGGCCGAACCAAAGTTGACCAAATTGACCTAAAATGACCAAATTTGATGCCATTTGACCAGCAACAGTAAAATGACCATAACTTGGTCTACATAACTCGAATTGACCTAAAATTTTGCCACGGTTCCGTAAGACATAGATCTACAAGTTTGTAGTTTTGACCGAAACCCGAAAACCGAGGGAACTAGGTCGTCCGGCTATGTCAAACTAGTATACCGAAATCCAGCAAGTTGCATTAAAATGCACTAAACAAGGAAATGAGTTTGGTAAAACGTACCAACCCTAAAACCCTATCGAATGTGACATATTAATGACACTAAAACCTAAATTACCTAGAACACATCGAGGGTCGGTATATTAGGTGATTAAGCAAATAATAGCTTTCAGTGAATTATTTGTCAAACATTATCGATAGAGACAGTTTAATTTAGTACTGAAACACTTCAAATTGTGTTTCTCAGTTAGTAAAGACTCAGGGAAAGGGAAGGAAACACTGAGTCTAGACCAAGAGACAGTCATCAGAGGTTTGTGCACAACTAGTTTTTAACTGATTTTGTTTTGAATATTTCATATGATTAAATGACATATTTTCTTATGTATTATGTTTAACAAGCATTAGATTTGATTCAATGATTATTGAAAACTGTTATACTATGTATGAATTTAGCTTTGTAAAATGGTATTTTCACAAGTATTAAGCATTGTTATGGATTGAATAAATTATGTTTTGGAAAATTGTGATAGAACATGTTTTGAATTGTGATGGTAATTTTCATGGAAAAATGCAAATTTATGATTTGAATTGTGTTGAGCATAAAAATTATTGGATATTGGAATTGACTTTGAATCGAATTATATTGTGATTTATGCTCACTAAAAGGATTGTGATATTGTTTTATATCTCACTATAGATGCTTGACTAGGTTATTACCCGTCTCTCTCATTTGTTGAGAAGACAATGGAGTTAGTTGTGTTTTGATTACCATGGTACGTGCATAGGCTTAGATTTTCCTCTGATTTGAGGTTAGATCTAAGTTTATTTTATCGTTATGGCCCTTGCGGAAGATTCATTACTGTGATGGTACTGTGCACGATGATTCGACCTCCCCGACCATAGGGAGTTAGAATCTGATTCGACCTCCCTGACCATAGGGAGTTAGAATCACATCGAAGATGGCCCTTTCGGATTAGTCTTACATAGTTAGTGAGATAAAGATTGATTTTTGTGATACAACATGGTTTTTGAGATACAACATGGTTTTTGGAAATACATAATGATTTTTGAGATAAAGATTGATTTTTGATATACAACATGGTTTTTGGAAATACATAATGATTTTTGAGATAAAGAATGATTTTTGAGATACAACATGGTTTTGAGATAAAGATTGATTTTTGAGATACAACATGGTTTTTGAGATACAACATGGTTTTTGGAAATACATAATGATTTTTGAGATAAAGAATGATTTTTGAGATACAACATGGTTTTGAGATAAAGATTGATTTTTGAGATACATAATGATTTTTGAGATACAGAATGGCTTTTGAATGGTAAAGAATTGTGATTTCAATTATGGTTTATGTATAATTGATTTTGTTGGAATTACTTAAATGGTTAGTCATGATTTGATAAATTGAATTTTGTGATCAAAGTCATTTATACAAATGATTTACATTATTGGCAATGAATATTTTGAGTTTTGGAATTTAATGAGTATTCAGATTTCCAAATTATTTATCAGAAATTTTGTCAATGTATATTGTACTATGTTTTAAATTATAGTTGTGCACCATCGAGTTCACCACTCAATGATAGCTTTGTATGTCGTCAGTAAGAAGAGCATAAAGCGGTGAGTAAGTTTCTTTGAAGACACTTTCAGACCAGCTCCAGGTATAATATAGGTATACCCATGTACATAGGTCTGATGTATGCATGTAATAATATGTATGTAAATTATTTGAGCAGTTGTAAATTAAAATTGTACATTGAAGTTGTAAAGTGAATTATGAGTTATTTTGACTTGTAAAATTTGTATTATATTTCTTTTATCTCATCCTTTGAAAATACTGAAAAATTGTTGTGGATTGAGTTGAGAAAAATATTGTGTTGAATTTTGTTGGAGTTGAGATTGGGAAAAATATTGAAGTACTTTTTACAGGTTTTCTGAAGAACTATTTTATCCAAAATACAAATGGCACTCTACCAAAATTTTTACAGAAATTCCAAATAAGTCAAATGTGTTAGTTCTATCACATCAGTTCACAAAAGTTTTTAACACCTGTAAATAGTGCTCACTACTGTGAAAGAAGTAAGAAAAGTTTTTAAAATCCCTTGTAGTATATTTAATGGGTTATCAGTAGACGGAGTTGATAATTCATTAGGTATACTACGGAATCATGTCATGCCTTACAGAGGGGTAGGGTGTGACAGGTTACTTGGGCTTTGAAAAGTATAACTGTAATTGAACTAATTATTAAGGAAAATACGGAAATTAAATATCAAGAATGATTACAATAAAATACAAAGAAGCTTAAAATCATCAAGGAAACAATTGTCGCAATAGATTTTGCGGTCGCCTGGTCGATCACTCACCGAAGTGGGAAAAAGTGAGGAGTCGCCACCTTAGTTTTGAGGGAAACTAAAGAAAACCATTTGAGAAGTTAAATTAAAAATGAAACCACTTCAAAACAGAGATTCTAAGTTCGGGGTCCGTAAACGGGTGGGGAAGGTGTTAGGCACCCCACCTCGTCCCTTAATAAGGGTAAGTAGATTTAATTCTGCGTCCTTTATAAATTAGTTAGGAGGGCTTAGACGGCAATGTTAATCCTTTTGGTAAAAGGAATATTTGATTTTTCACTAAATTTGGATCACCCAGATACATAAGTAAATGAGACAACCTTAGTGTACGGGTGTGAGAATCGGATAAGAACTCTCCTCCGATCTCTTTTAAGTTGTTTATTAAAATTTTGAGGGGAGACCGAATAAGAACCCTCCTCCGATCTCTTTTAAGTTATTTATTAAAATTTTGAGGGGAGATCGGATAAGAACCCTCCTCCGATCTCCTTTAGAGTTATTTATTAATGTTTTGAGTTGAGACCGGATAAGAACTCTCCTCCGATCCCCATTTAATGTTTATTAAAATTTTGAAGGGAGACCGGATAAGAACTCTCCTCCGATCTCTTTTTACGTTTATTAAAATTTTGGATTGAGACCGGATAAGAACTCTCTTCCGATCTCTTCCAGATTGACAGGAGCCTGGAAGGGATTTCTCCGATCTCCCGGATTTTTAATTTCAACTACATGACATAAGAACCTAAAGCTAAAGATTCTGGCGTTCTAAGATGCTGGGGATAAGGCTTCTCGATACCTTTTGACTAGATAGGGAAAACTAGACTTGATTTATCGACCTTCCATGCGTTCATTTTACCGATATCTATTAATGACCGATCTACTCTGCTTGTTTACTTTGGTCTTATTCCACTTTATGACATCTTTGTCGAATTGTCATTTACGCCTAATAGTTTGGCTATCTTCCTGACGTGTTATTCATGTTCTCTCTTTTAAAAGAGACCCCTAAGTTGCAGTTACCTACGTTTACCCAACCACTTACATACTACTAGGAGTTAGAAAACTTGCTTTCAAAAAAAAAAATGAAGATTAATAAAAATGAACTGATCACTAAATAGATGATTTGAGAGTGTCATTCTTTGGGGATTGTTTGTGCAAAAATAGTCTTGAAGAAAGTTGCAGATGTAAGAAGAACACAGGAAAATGCGGAAAGTAAATGTAGACACTCGATAAAACAGTGATATGAGCTCTTACAGTAACATTCTTTAGGGATCGTTTGTACAAAAGTAGGAAGTCACAGATGTGAGAAGAACAAGGAAAATGCAGAAAGTAAATGTAAGCACTTAATAAAACAGTAGCATGAGCTCTTACCTGTAAGGAGCCAAAGCTACTAAAATAACTATGGGGTGCCAAATAGTGATAAGGCAAGGATTGATTGGCCTGAGGGGTGGTGTTCCTCGTGAACTGGAGGGTGATTAGCTAAAATGCGATCAGATCAAGATAAAAAGAACCGAATAGAATGAAGTTGAGCTTGGACAGAAATGATAAAAGGCAGAAAGTGAGAGTGTGACCAGATAATGAACAAACTGGAAATGTAGAGTTCGATTCGAATCTTTTCAAGAAAAACACTTGAAAACTTGTTTCAAAAGTCTTTTGATTGACACTTCTAAGGCAGAGTAGTAAACTAAATGAAATTTGAGTTCCTCCGCTATAATAATGCCTCTTGTCTATTTTTCTTGCCCGTCCGTCCCTTGAACAGTTTTTATGCAGGTATTTATAGGAATCGGGTGCTCTTCGTGAAGGGTCAGGATTTATTTGAGGGAGATGGAGGGTCGAGATTTCGAAGGACATGATCGGAGGTTCAGGAATTAAAGAGAATCAAAATGAATGGTTGAGATCACTCTTCATAATATTTGTCCTTTTCTTCTTTCCATCTGACGGTCCCAAATTTCCTTGTCCGGAACGATCCGAGGGCTAAGAGTGAAAGACGCTGGTATTGTCTTCTTCTCTCTTGATCTAAGGGTTCCGGGTTTGTCCTTACAAGTGGGATCAACGGTGGAGATTGGGATGTACAGGACTGTCATGACATACCCGCACTGTCAAGATGCAGGCGATTCTTAGGCGTGCGGTGGAGATCTCGCAACGCCTTAACTACCTCGGCTCGATTCTGACGACGGTTAGTGGAATTTGTCTTATTCTTTTTTCCTACCGATCCCTCCTCTTTCTGATCTCTTTCACATGTTCTTTCCGACCTTTCATGCTGGTCTCCCACCTTCCGATCTATTATTCTGATCTCTCCTTTTCTCTGGTCCGTCGGTCAAAGCATTAATTGTCCTCGATTCGAAGCATTAAGCCGTCGCTTCGAATAAATGCTCATTTTCCCTATATATACTCTGTCGAGAGACATTTCTTTCATCCGATTTTCCTCTCTTCCTTTCTTACTTTCCCTGTTCTAGCTGCTCCGGTGGAAGTTCTGGCTATAACTGTGGCTTTGATCTTTTTCCGATGGACTTCTTTACTCACCGACTGAAAATTTACGATCCCGGTGATCGAATGACCTTAACTGACGATGGTGAGAGGACTGGATTTGACCGATCTGTATTGCGGACCTTGGTTGTACCGATCTCGAGTCGCTCAACTGAGTTCATTCGGTTTCTCATCACATTGAGTGTTCCGACAGCGATTTTCCTCCACATTGGGTGTTCCGACAGCGGGTCGGTTTCGGGTGGTAACATCGGTGACGATGTCTCTCATCTTCATGGGAGTCATAGTCACCCCATCTGAGCTGCACATCTATCCGATGTCAACAGTCGGTCTCCTGATCAAACACCTCTTTTGATTGAGCCTCGAGACTATGATTTGACATAGGTCGTTTTAGATAGGATGTTCCACCTGTCTATAGAGATCGCCTAAATGATGTAATCCTTAAATGTAATCAGATCTCTAGAGATCGCCCAAATGATGTAGTTAGACCATTATTGTAGTCCGATCCTAGAGATCGCCCAAATGATGTATTTTATTTTCAATGCAATCCGATCTCTAGAGATCACGTAAATGATGTGATCCAATTTTAGTGTAATCCGATCCTAGAGATCGCCCAAATGATGTAATCCGATCTTTTGAAAATAAAGACTTTATTTTGTCGGTTATCATCTTATTATTTTGCATTGATTATTTTCCGATCTCTAATGTGGTTATCCGATCTGGTTCTTTACGAATGACACTTAACCGATCCTTTATTCAAAATATTTAACTTATTATGCCGATCTCCAATTAACCGATCTCCGAACATTCGGATATTTGAGAGAAGTGTCGAAACATTGCCGAGTCCCACCAATCGATGCGCGCCTAGAACCTCATGAGCATTAAATGCTCGGACTAGTATAAATAGGGGTGGGAGGGTTAGCCATTGTTCTCTCATTCCATTTTCAATCCTGCTCACAACTTCAAGCTCTCGTTTTCTCAAGTTCTTCCGACGCCATCGGACTCGGTAAGGGCTTTGATCCTCTTTTTAATTTAAATTCTTTGTTTCTTTTGAAAATGAACGGTGCCGAAGGTTAGAGAGCGGCGAGCCCTCCTTCGATTCAGTTCTCGTGGTCATCGTCTGATGAAGAAGAGGCAGTCGGGCCAAGCGTTCAACAAGAACCTCCCAGGGCCTCCGCCCCAACTCGGGGGCGGGTCATACCATCAAGGCTCGCACCTTCTTGGTGGAGAGACTCTCCTATAGACGAGCTACCGTCGGTTCTTTGAGAATCCGATCTACAATCGTTTAGCCAAGAATATAATATTCGGCCTGATTCGTACGAGCTAATCAAGTGCCACGGCGATCTTCGTGTCGATCACTCCTTTGAAGAGAATGACATGGTTATGGTGTACGAGGAACAGTTAAAGGCCGGTCTGAGGTTCCCTCTAGACGATTTCTATAAGGAGGTCCTAAAACTTTACCGAGCATGCATTGTTCAAATTCACCCCAACTCGTGGTGGATCTTGGTAGCCTTCCGAGGTCTATGCCGAGCTAAGGGAATCGACTACGGCTAAGGTGTTCGCCAGAGGCATGCACTAACTCGCCAAAGGATGACGAACATCGGTTCTTTCAGTGAAGCCTCATTGCGGGCTCTTTTCCGATCTGCCTCATCCCTTAAGAATTGGAAGAACCGTTTCTTCATTCTGAGGAGCAAAGATCCGAGCTGCTTTGAGGACTTCCCTCGTAGCTGGTGGTACCAGGGGCCCTTGCTTCCGAGGCACATTACCCTAAGTCAGGAGGAAAGTTTAATAGTGATTGATCCAAGAGTCGCCGCCACTCAAAAGTATTCTTGTTTGGATGCGGTGATCGCGAGATGCACCATTGGACTATTCAATTGCTCACCGGCCAAGACCGCGAACTTCCGTTCTCTGACCTCGGCATTGGTATTTTCTATATCTCAGTTCTCACGACCTTAGCGATCTCACTAACCTTTTCTTTGTGCAGGTATGGCGGGTGGTGAGGGTTCTAGGAAGCAGAAGAAGGAAAGGGAGATCTCCCGGAAGATAAAGGAGATGAAGCGTTCGGAACGACTTCAAACACCCGGTCATGAGCCTGGGGAGATACAAATAGACCCGCCTCAACCTTCGGGTCCACGACCTCAGTCGTCCGATCTCCTCCTAGAACGGAAGAGCAGCCTCCACCTCTCCCAATTGTTCCAAGCACAGAAAAGGGGCCTACACAAGCTTATGGGAGGACCTCTTCTCGTGGCGCTCAAATACTGATCGACTCCTTGAAGAATAACCGATCATAGAGAGAACCTGATTTTACCAAAGTCCCGGGTCTACCATCTTCTTCAGAGGATCGGGACAGGCTATCCGGAATGGTCTCGATGATATCTTGACTCAATCCATGAGCCTAAACGTAGAGTGTCCGTGAACCGGACCATGGTTCGAAAAGATTCAGCGTTGGTAAGGAGATCGGGAAGAAGAATGAGGAGTCGGCTTCCTCCGATCCCAACTCTCATCCGCCGGGATTATATATCTCAAGTCGAGGGACGGCAAAGTTCCATGAAGACAGTGGCGAACAGAATCATATTTTGGTGAGAGGGACCGTGTTCTTGGGAAGTCCAGCGCTTCACGCCAACGGCCGCTGTGTCGCTCAACTTATAGAGGAACTCAAGGAGAAAGACGAGGAGCTTAAGGCGAAGGATGAGGAGCTTAAAGAGAAGGATGAAGAGATGGTGACAGGGATAGCCGGAGCCTATGTGAATGCTCACAAGGACCTCTTGGCCGAACTCCAGAAGCGCTACCCTGAAGAGGACTTCTCCTGGATGGCCGACCTGGCTCCTGAGGGCGACGATGAGGACAGTGGGGAGGAAGCCGAAGGTGAGAGAGAGTGAGCAGAATGTAAATCAGGCTGGGGGTGATCCCCCAGCCGAATAACTTGTACAAATTATGAAATGAAATGGAATGCCTCTTTGTTCAATGAAGGGTTGTGATCGGAAAATTTTAAACCATTGTTTGTCTGAGTATTTGATTGTATGAGCACAACAAGACAAAAATGCAATTATTAATCTAAGTATAAGAGATCGGAAAGCACAATAAGCATTAGATCGGTGGGGAAGAAATGCTGAACGGGACTTGATTAAAATTGAAAATTTAACTTGAAAACTTAAGATCGGAACCCTCGTTAAACCGAACCAAAACCTTAGCTCTTAATCTTCCGAAAAGGAGATCGGCACTAAAACTGGCAAGAAAAGATCTAATGCTAGTTCACTTCATTTATCAACAGAGATCAGGGATATACCCAAGAGATCGGTAAATGATTTGAGAAATCGGCAGGGCTTTAACGAATGTTAGGACTTAGCATTGATTCAATTCCTTTTAAGGAGAGTTCGGAAATATGGTCATCTGGTAAAAAAAATGAAGAGAAGTCGGAAATGTCATTGGCTGGCCCAGGGAGACCTAGTGCTGGGGATCGGTTTCAAAGTCTTGTTGATTTTGGGGATCGGCCAAAATATGGTGTCGACAGCTGCCCCTCTTTACATAATTTCTATTAAAGGAAAGAAATTTCCGTGTAGGAATTATGTAAAGATTCAGACTCATATTTTGGACGATTAAGTGTTTGAAATTAGGGAACTAATGACCTAGAAATTGTTAACAGAAGTTGAAGTACCAGAAAATTAAAATCAACTTAGATCAAGGAACCAGAGGTTGATAACAGGAAACTTAAATTGCATGAAATTAAAACCAGATAATGTAGATTGCATGAAATTAAAATCAACTTAGATCAAGGAACCAGAGGTTGATGACAGAAATTTAAATTGCATGAAATTAAAATCAACTTAGATCAAGGAACCAGAGGTTGATAGCAGGAAATGTAAATTGCATAAAATTAAAATCAACTTAGATCAAGGAACCAGAGGTTGATGACAGAAATTTAAATTGCATGAAATTAAAATCAACTTAGATCAAGGAACCAGAGGTTGATAACAAGAAATGTAAATTGCATGAAATTTAAAATCAACTTAGATCAAGGAACCAGAGGTTGATAGCAGGAAATGTAAATTGCATGAAATTAAAATCAACTTAGATCAAGAAACCAGAGGTTGATGACAGAAATTTAAATTGCATGAAATTAAAATCAACTTAGATCAAGGAACCAGAGGTTGATAACAAGAAATTTAAATTGCATGAAATTAAAATCAACTTAGATCAAGGAACCAGAGGTTGATAACAAGAAATTTAAATTGCATGAAATTAAAATCAACTTAGATCAAGGAACCAGAGGTTGATGACAGAAATTTAAATTGCATGTGTAACACCCCTAAGTTCGGTAGTGCGTTCTACTGCTCCGGTGACCAGTGTTGTCCGGACAGCTAGGATGCCTAGAACCGTACCTCAATATGAGTGAGGAGACATAAAATAATGAAATACAAGAAAAGAAAAACAAAGGAAAAATCATAGTAAAGAAATGTAACCGAGTAAGTGAGCCGAAACCTAGTGATGGTGATCAAGACGGGAAGTCACGCATGGACCGTTGACTAACTCGGATCATGGGAACCCCGGAAAACATTTTTTGGACATAAATAGACCCTTATTGAAGTATAAATCTCATTAGAAAGATTAAAGAAAAATTAAATAATTAGTACAAAGAAAAGTGAGAAATCGAAAAACAGACAAAATACGGTGTTACCGAAAAATCGGAAAAGCCACCCGAACAGGGGCATTATGGTCATTTGACATCCCGAAGTGTCTTTTAACCTAAATGTCCATTAAAAATAAATAGTATTACACTTAGAAAATGAAATGAAAAATTAATTTGGTGGTACCTAAAATAAATAGTGGAAATCATGGGTTAAATGTGGATTATGGGAAAGTTAACTTAATATATGATTTAATTCTTCTTAGTGGACCACTATAGGATTAATTAAACATTAAGTATGGCAGGTGTAAGTCCACTAAACCCACCAGATAGTTCATCTCCTCCATTCCATCAAATATGCCGAATTGATGGTGAGAGAAAACATCCATGGCCGTTTCACTTAAGCTCTCTTAACTCCCTTCATTCCAACTCAAATCACTTAGTGTTCTTCACTAAAATTTGTCTACACATCACAAGGAAGATATTGATACCAATTTTGGGAAGTTTGGTGAAGGTTTAGCAAGTTACAAATAAAGGTAAGTTTGCATTTTTGAGAAATCCTTTGTTAAAGTTCATGTTTATGTTATGGGTGTTAGTTTGGTGAAGGAAAATTTTGAGTTTGAAGGGTTATTGTTGTTTCCATTTTGGACAGCCATGGGGTCACGTTTTTGATGATTTAATATGCATATAATTGATGAGAAATAATGTTGATCATGGTGATTTAGTAACCTAGTGATTTACTTCATGTTTATATGGTGATTTATGCACTTGGATGGGAAATTGTATATTGGTACGGCAATGTAATGTTGAAGAATGGTTTGTGGCAGCTTGTGGATACTTGAGTGATGGTGTATATTGAAGGAAGTGTGGGCAGAATATTGACCTAAAAGGATTGATGATATGTATGTAAATTAATGTTGTAAAGTGTATGTAAGGTTTGTAATGTTTAGGTGTGTTTGTAATGGTAATTAGAAATTGTAATTGTGAATGCTATTTGGTGTGTTGAGGGTGATTGGAATCTGCCCAAAATAATGCTTATGTAATGTAGAAAATGTTTTTGTTAATGTGCCAAAACAGTTTGATAGGGTATGGAAGTAAACCTTGCAAGGTAAATAATGTGTTTGAAGTTGGGGTGTGAATTGCATATTGAGGGCAGTGTATATTTTAGCCTATAACCTTGAATGTGTAATCTCAATTGGTATGAGACCAATTTGAGGTGAAACTAGGCACAAAATGTGCCAACTTTCATTGAGAAACCATGCCAAAATTCTGCTTGCAAGGTGACCTAAAAAAATGACCAATTCGGATTAGGTGCAATTAGGACCTGAAAAATGACCAATTGGGCAGTAGTGAGTGTTTAGGCCATAACTCACTCAAACCAGGTCCAATTGACCTGAAAGTTTGACCAAGAATAGTTAAGACCCATACCTACAAGTCTTATGAAGACACAAAAGCCCAGAAATGACCATAAGCAAGTCAAACAACTTGCACAAGTTCGGGTCCAAACACTGGCCGAACCAGAATTGACCAATTTGACCTAAAATTGACCTAAAATGGTACCACTTGACCAGCAATAGTGTAATGACCATAACTTGGTCTACTTAACTCGGATTGACCTGAAATTTTGCACCGCGTGCAATAAGACCTTGATCTACAAGTTTGTAGTTTCGACCGAGAGACCGAAACCGAGGGAACTAGATCGTCGGTTAGGTCAAACCGTTGTCCTAATCCAAAGAATTTGCATTAAAATGCACTAAGCGAGGAAATGACTTTGGTAAAACATACCAAACCTAAAACCCTATCGAGTGTGACATATTAACGACACTAAAACCTAATTTACCTAAAACGCATCGAGGGTCGGTATATTAGGTGATTAAGCTTAATAATTGAGTTCTGCATTATTTACCAAACCCCATCGATAGAGATAGTTTAATTTGGTACTGAAACACTTCAAATTGTGTTTCTCAGTTAACAAGGACTCAGCATGATAAATTGGTGAAGTATGGGGCTACAGAGTTTAAGGGGACAATAGATCCTATAGAAGCTGAACAGTGGTTAGAGAGGATGGATAGGGTGTTCAAGAAACTTCATTGTACAGAGGAGCTCAGACTTGAATACTCAGTATCCTTACTACAAGGGGATGCTTATGACTGGTGGAAAACCATTCCCCACATGCAGTAGAACTGCAGATCTGACTGAATGACTTCCTCGTGGAATTGCATGCAAATACATCCCCGATGCTTATGTAGTGTAACACCCCTAAGTTCTAGAGTGCGTCACGCTCCGGTGACTAGTGTTGTCCGGACAGCTAGGATGCCAAGAACCGTACTTCAAAATGGGTGAGGAGACATAAAATAATGAAATACAAGAAAAACAAAGGAAAAAATCATAGCAAAGAAATGTAACCAAGTTAAGCGAGCCGAAAAACCTAGCGATGGGTGACCGCACCGGGAAGTCACGGCGTGGACCGTTGACTAGCTCGGATCGGGAACCCTGGAAAATATTTTTAGGACTTAAATAGACCCTTGTTGAAGAATAAATATCATTAGAAAGATCAAAGAAAAATTAAATAATTAGTACAAAGAAAAGTGAGAAATCGAAAAACAGACAAAACCCGGTAATACCGAAAAATCGGGAACGTAACCCGAACAGGGGCATTATGGTCATTTGACATCCCGAATTGTCTTTTGACCTAAATGTCCATTAAAAATAAATAGTATTACACTTAGAAAATAAAATGAAAAATTAAATTGGTGGTACCTAAAATAAATAGTGGAAATTATGGGTTAAATGTGGAATAAATGCACATTTGGCTTATTATATGATATAATTTTTTTTAGTGGGGCACTATGGGATTAAAATATATGCTAAGTGGGCAGATGGCTTCCATTAAACTTCATCTTCAACATTTCTCCTTACCCATGCCGTAAAGAAACTCCTTAGAAACATCCATGGCCGAATTTGAGTGAAGCTTCATCAACCCCTCCATTTCAACTCCAATCCTTTAAGTTCCTTCATAAAAAATGGTCTACACATCACAAGGAAGATATTGATACTAATTTTGAGAAGTTTGGTGAAGGTTTAGCAAGTTACAAATAAAGGTAAGTTTGCATTTTTGAGAAATCCTTTGTTAAAGTTTTTATGCATGTTATGGGTATTGGTTTGGTGAAGGAAAATTTTGAGTTTGAAGGGTTATTGTTGTTGCCATTTTGGACAGCCATGGGTCACGGTTTTGATGAGGTATTTGTGTATATAATTGATGAGAAATAATGTTAATCATGGTGATTTAGTAACCTAGTGATTTAATGCATGTATATATGGTGAATGATGCACTTTGATGGGAATTGGCATATGGTACGGCAATGTGATGTTGATGAATGAATTGTGGCAGCTTGTGGACACTTGAATAATGGTGTATATTGAAGGAGTGTGGGCAGCATATTGACCTAGAAGGATTGATGATATGTATGTCAATTTACATTGTAAAGTGTATGTAAAGTTTGTAATGTTTAGGTGTGTTTGTAATGGTACTTAGAAATTGTAATTGTGAATGATATTTGATGTGTTGAGGGTGATTGGAATCTGCCCAAAATAATGCTAATGTTATGTAGAAAATGTTGTTGGTAATGTGCCAAAACAGTTTGGTAGGGTATGGAAGTAAACCTTGCAAAGGTAAGTGTGTGTTTGAAGTTGGGATGTGAATTGCATATTGAGGGCAGTGTATATTTTAGCCTATAACCTTGAATGTGTAACCTCAATTGGTATGAGACCAATTTGAGGTGAAACTAGGCACAAAATGTGCCAACTTTCATTGAGAAACCATGCCAAAATTCTGCTTGCAAGGTGACCTAAAAATGACCAATTCGGATTAGGTGCAATTAGGACCTGAAAAATGACCAATTGGGCAGCAGTGAGTGTTTAGGCCATAACTCACTCAAACCAGGTCCAATTGACCTGAAATTTTGACCAAGAATAGTTAAGACCCATACCTACAAGTCTTATGAAGACACCAAAGCCCAGAAATGACCATAAGCAAGTCAAACAACTTGCACAAGTTCGGGTCCAAAAACTGGCCGAACCAGAATTGACCAATTTGACCTAAAATTGACCTAAAATGGTACCACTTGACCAGCAATAGTGTAATGACCATAACTTGGTCTACTTAACTCGGATTGACCTGAAATTTTGCACCGCGTGCAATAAGACCTAGATCTACAAGTTTGTAGTTTCGACCGAGACACGAAAACCGAGGCAACAAGATCGACCGGTTCGCTCAAACCGTGTTCCGATCCAAAGAATTTGCATTAAAATGCACTAAGCAAGGAAATGACTTTGGTAAAACATACCAAACCTAAAACCCTATCAAATGTGACATATTAACGACACTAAAACCTAATTTACCTAAAACGCAACGAGGGTCGGTATATTAGGTGATTAAGTGAATAATTGAGTTCAGTGCATTATTTACCAAACACCATCGATAGAGACGCTTTAAATTAGTATCAAACACTTCAAATTGTGTTTCTGCTACCAAAGACTCAGAAAGGGAAGGAAACACTGATTCCTTATCTTGGTGACAGTCATCAGAGGTTTGTGCACAACAACTGTTTCTTTTGAATTATTTTCAATGGAAATAAATATTGACTATTTGCATATCATTGTTTTAAATTGTGGAAATGTGTTTGGTGGACACTTATTGATTGAAAAACATTGTGAATGGTTTGAAATCGTGAAAAATTGTTTGAATGGTATTTGATGGATACTTATTGATTGAAAAGCATCGTAAATGGTTTTGTGTAAATTGAATTTAATTACGAATTGTGTTGCCATTTTGTGAATGAAATTATAACTTTGGAAATTTATTGGATTCTTAAGGATCATTTGAATAAAATGTTAGTAATTGTTTTGACTCACAATTGGCATGACACGATAATATGTTCCTCCTCCATTAATGGGGTGAGTGTGATTATTCCTCCTCTTTGACTTATTAGTCCTGGGGTGAGTATGATTATGTTCCTCCCTCTTTGACTTCCCCCGAGGTGAGTATGGATGAGTTCTCATTATATAGCTAGCTTCCTCCTCATTGATTTCGATTATTGGGGTGAGCATGTCTTGTCGTGGTGTACAACACGGCATATATGGAAAAATTGTGTCATGGCCTAAATTGTGTTATAGATTGGCAACACTGTATTCTTCAGTTATTTGATCGAATTGTGTTATTATGTATTGTGAGATTGTGAAATTGATTTAAACTCTTATTGACATATACTGTCTATTGAATTCAACCATGATCTGACTTATTGAAAATTATTGTGATATTAACAAATGGAGTTTAAATTCTTGTTGACATTTATTGTCTTGAATTTAACTATGGTTTTAAGTATCCACTATTGATATGATTTATGAATTGTGATTTAAAATTTGTATTTGGTAAATGTTGTGCACCACTGAGACATTGTCTCAGCGATAGCTTTTTATTGCTGTCGCAGGTAGAGAGACAGACAGGGTAGCAGGCTAGGCTGCTAGTATCGCCAGCGAGAGATTTTTGGGTATAGTGAGTATACCACATGTGGCATTTTGTACTGTAATGTATATTCACTGTATGTATATTTTGTTCTTGGTTTTGAGCAGTTGTAAATTTAAGTTGTACAGTAAAGTTGTAAAATAATTATGAGTTATTTGGCTTGTAAAAATTGTGTTATATCTTTGTATCTTAATCTTTGAAAATCACTGTGGATTTGACTTGAGAAATGTGTTGTGTTAATAAAAATGTTGGAGTTGAGATTTGAAAATATATTGAAGTGCTTTTTACAGGTTTTCTGAAGAACTGTTTTGTCCAAAATACAAATGGCACCTTGCCAAAATTTTTACAGATATTCCAAATAAATCAAATGAGTTAGTTGTTTCACTTCAGTTCACCAAAGTCTTTCACACAACTGTAAATAGTGCTCACCACTGTAAAAGAAGTAAGAAAAGTTTTTAAAATCCCTTGTAGTGTATTTAATGGATTATCAGTAGACGGAGTTGGTAATTCATTAGGTATACTACGGGATCATGTTATGCCTTACAGAGGGGTAGGGTGTGACATGTTTTAGTGGTATCAGAGCCTGGTTTTTAAATTCTGTTTTCACCTGTCATTTGAATATTCTTTCTTCACAAAGACAACCGCTCAATATCATTGTTTGATACATACAAGACATTACATTATAAATGTGCACTAACGGAGGAAATCTCCTTGTGTTATTGGTTTAGAGATCTAAAATCCTCGCATTGACTATGGAAGAGGGTGATCGCTCATCGATCAATCTATTGAGGCCGAGGTGCAAGGGATGCCCCATGCCTACATAATGTCGTGGTTCAAGAGCACCACCTGCGCATCGCAGTCTTCCCGCTCGCGCTCGAGACACGCAATGTTCCAACAAATGGATGGTAATATGCCTACTCAAGTCCCAATACAGACCGGTGGTACAACCACGCTTACGCTAGACAATATGACAAATTGATGAAGTATGGGGCTACAGAGTTCAAGGGGACAGATCCTCTAGAGGCGTAACAATGGTTAGAGAGGATGGATAGGGTATTCAAGAAACCGCATTGCACAGAGGAGCTTAGATTTGAGTACTCGTATCTTTGCTCTGGGGATGCTTATGATGGTGGAAAACCATCCCCACACCGATAGAACTGCAGGTGCTAACATGGAATGACTTCTCAGGAATTCAGGCAAAAATATGTCCCCGATGCTTATGTAGACCGTAAGTCGCAAGAATTCCTAAGTCCAAAGCAGGCGGATCTGGGTCGAGTATGAAAGGGAATTCTCCCGCCTAAGCCATTATGCAAGAAGTCTACTTTCTACCAAGAGGAGAGATGTAAGAGGTTTGAAACCGGCTTGAAGCCTAGTATCAGATTACAAGTGGTCGGATTCAAACATAACAACTTCTCTGAACTTATTTCTCAAGCACTAGAATTAGAAAGAATTGAATCTGAAGCGGCTCTTGAGAAAAAGAAATCAGAGAAGACAGAAAAAGAGGGAAAGTCAGCAGAACAGAGTTCTAGTGGTCCTACTGGAAAGAGGAAAAACTTTGGGGGATACAACAGAGATAGTAAGAAGTCCGGTAGAGATAGATCTTTTGGACAGAAACCACCTCGATCCGATCAGCAAACTCAACAGAAACCCAGGAATGCGCTGTCAGATCGACTTTGTGAAACTTGTGGTAAACCACATAGTGGGGTATGCTATAGAGCCGTAGGAGCATGTTTTAACTGTGGAGAGACTGGCCATTTTGCTAGGGATTGTGTAAATCCAGGTCGTTCTGGATCATTTACTACACCAAAGGGATCAACCCAAGTTTCTACCCCAAAGAGTTCACCATCAGTTAGTAGAGGCAAAGGTAGAGGTAGGGGTAGTACACCTAGAAGTCAGACTACTGTGAATCAGCCAAAACAGGGTGATGCTTCAACGAGAGTATACGCTATACGACAGAAAAGAGACTGAGACTTTTGACATCATTGCTGGTACTTTCTCAATTAGCAACTGAGATATATATATGTATTGTTTGACCTGGAATTTTCATATTTTTACATTAGTGTTAGAACTATATGTTCTGTTGTTATTCGTTTACAGAGGAATAAATTTTGACGCATTAGTGATTAGCCCTTAAGATAAGGATTGTGATAATAAGTGAAATTAGTTTTGAAAGAGTTTATCGGCGAAAAGTATTTTCTAACACACCATAAATTATAAAGCTAATTAGTGAGCCTACTTAATGTAAGGCAAGAGGACGTAAAAGTAAGATGCAGTAATGGAATTGCTCTTGATAAGGGCAAGGAGGTTACTGTTAGAAATTGCTAATGGATATTGTAATCAGAATAAGATTCGAATATCAGTGAATTCAAAAAGAATAAAAGATAACAAAGTTTGATCTATTGGGATGTATCGTAGTAACTATGCAATGTTCTTGATGTTTATAATCGTAGTCGCAGATTCTGACTAACTTGAGATTATTGTGTAGAGCTACGTACTAACCGATAGTACACCTAGATGAGAATAGTTGCCAGCGGCATCTGGTTTGGCAGAGTTATGCCGTGACGTAATTTAATTGTTAGAAATAAGTTTGAAAATCCTACTTAGGGATCTAAAACTCAAAAGTTAAAATATCGAAAGGTTATAGTTCAGTACAAAAGGAAGTAAGTTATAGAACATTGACAGATAAAAAGAGTTATGGAAGTAGAGACTTGAACAGTTGATTCATATGTAACAAAGAAATATTCCGAATGTGAGGAAGACTATGGACTAAAATGGTCAGAGGACCAATGCCTGATGAATGATTCTAATATGACCTCAAGGGTCATTCAAGAAGGAACGTGAGCTGAAATATTAGACAACATAATAGTAAGAGGAGATTGGTGTTATCCAAACAAAGTAAACATTGCATTAGATTGTTAAAAGTCTTACGATCATATAGAAAGGAGAAAATAAACGTATGACTATTGTAAGATGACTACTGGGTAAAATTTCGTGGACGAAATTTATTTAAGGGGGGGAGAATTGTAACACCCCTAAGTTCTAGAGTGCTCACGCTGCTCCTGACTAGTGTTGTCCGGACAGCTAGGATGCCAAGAACCGTACTTCAAAATGGGTGAGGAGACATAAAATAATGAAATACAAGAAAAACAAAGGAAAAAATCATAGCAAAGAAATGTAACCAAGTTAAGCGAGCCGAAAAACCTAGCGATGGGTGACCGCACCGGGAAGTCACGGCGTGGACCGTTGACTAGCCCTGGACTGCGGGGAACCCTGGAAAATATTTTTAGGACTTAAATAGACCCTTGTTGAAGAATAAATATCATTAGAAAGATCAAAGAAAAATTAAATAATTAGTACAAAGAAAAGTGAGAAATCGAAAAACAGACAAAACCCGGTAATACAGAAAAATTGTGAACGTAACCAGAACAGGGGCATTATGGTCATTTGACATCCCGAATTGTCTTTTGACCTAAATGTCCATTAAAAATAAATAGTATTACACTTAGAAAATAAAATGAAAAATTAAATTGGTGGTACCTAAAATAAATAGTGGAAATTATGGGTTAAATGTGGAATAAATGCACATTTGGCTTATTATATGATATAAATTATTTAGTGGGGCACTATGGGATTAAAATATATGCTAAGTGGGCAGATGGCTTCCATTAAACTTCATCTTCAACATTTCTCCTTACCCATGCCGTAAAGAAACTCCTTAGAAACATCCATGGCCGAATTTGAGTGAAGCTTCATCAACCCCTCCATTTCAACTCCAATCCTTTAAGTTCCTTCATAAAAAATGGTCTACACATCACAAGGAAGATATTGATACTAATTTTGAGAAGTTTGGTGAAGGTTTAGCAAGTTACAAATAAAGGTAAGTTTGCATTTTTGAGAAATCCTTTGTTAAAGTTTTTATGCATGTTATGGGTATTGGTTTGGTGAAGGAAAATTTTGAGTTTGAAGGGTTATTGTTGTTGCCATTTTGGACAGCCATGGGTCACGTTTTTGATGAGGTATTTGTGTATATAATTGATGAGAAATAATGTTAATCATGGTGATTTAGTAACCTAGTGATTTAATGCATGTATATATGGTGAATGATGCACTTTGATGGGAATTGGCATATGGTACGGCAATGTGATGTTGATGAATGAATTGTGGCAGCTTGTGGACACTTGAATAATGGTGTATATTGAAGGGAGTGTGGGCAGCATATTGACCTAGAAGGATTGATGATATGTATGTCAATTTACATTGTAAAGTGTATGTAAAGTTTGTAATGTTTAGGTGTGTTTGTAATGGTACTTAGAAATTGTAATTGTGAATGATATTTGATGTGTTGAGGGTGATTGGAATCTGCCCAAAATAATGCTAATGTTATGTAGAAAATGTTGTTGGTAATGTGCCAAAACAGTTTGGTAGGGTATGGAAGTAAACCTTGCAAAGGTAAGTGTGTGTTTGAAGTTGGGATGTGAATTGCATATTGAGGGCAGTGTATATTTTAGCCTATAACCTTGAATGTGTAACCTCAATTGGTATGAGACCAATTTGAGGTGAAACTAGGCACAAAATGTGCCAACTTTCATTGAGAAACCATGCCAAAATTCTGCTTGCAAGGTGACCTAAAAGAATGACCAATTCGGATTAGGTGCAATTAGGACCTGAAAAATGACCAATTGGGCAGCAGTGAGTGTTTAGGCCATAACTCACTCAAACCAGGTCCAATTGACCTGAAATTTTGACCAAGAATAGTTAAGACCCATACCTACAAGTCTTATGAAGACACCAAAGCCCAGAAATGACCATAAGCAAGTCAAACAACTTGCACAAGTTCGGGTCCAAAACTGGCCGAACCAGAATTGACCAATTTGACCTAAAATTGACCTAAAATGGTACCTCTTGACCAGCAATAGTGTAATGACCATAACTTGGTCTACTTAACTCGGATTGACTTGAAATTTTGCACCGCGTGCAATAAGACCTAGATCTACAAGTTTGTAGTTTCGACCGAGACCAAAACCGAGGAACTAGATCGTCCGGTTAGGTCAAACCGGTGTTCGAATCCAAAGAATTTGCATTAAAATGCACTAAGCAAGGAAATGACTTTGGAAAAACATACCAAACCTAAAACCCTATCACATGTGACATATTAACGACACTAAAACCTAATTTACCTAAAACGCAACGAGGGTCGGTATATTAGGTGATTAAGTGAATAATTGAGTTCAGTGCATTATTTACCAAACACCATCGATAGAGACATTTAAATTAGTATCAAACACTTCAAATTGTGTTTCTCGATTACCAAAGACTCGGAAAAGGGAAGGAAACACTGAGTCCAGATCGGGGACAGTCATCGAGGTTTGTGCACAACAACTGCTTTCTTTTGAATTATTTTCAATGGAAATAAATATTGACTATTTGCATATCATTGTTTTAAATTGTGGAAATGTGTTTGGTGGACACTTATTGATTGAAAAACATTGTGAATGGTTTGAAATCGTGAAAAATTGTTTGAATGGTATTTGATGGATACTTATTGATTGAAAAGCAATGTAAATGGTTTTGTGGAAATTGAAGTGAATTACGAATTGTGTTGCCATTTTGTGAATGAAATTATAACTTTGGAAATTGATTGGATTCTTACGGATCATTTGAATAAAATGTTTGGAATTGTTTTGACTCACAATTGGCATGACATCGATAATATGTTCCTCCTCCATTAATGGGGTGAGTGTGATTATTCCTCCTCTTTGACTTATTAGTCCGGGGTGAGTATGATTATGTTCCTCCCTCTTTGACTTCGCACCGAGGTGAGTATGGATGAGTTCTCATTATATAGCTAGCTTCCTCCTCATTGATTTCTATTATTGGGTTGAGCATGTCATGTCGTTGTGTACAACACTGCATATAAGGAAAAATTGTTTCATGGCATAAATTGTGTTATAGATTGGCAACACTGTATTCTTGATTATTTGATCGAATTGTGTTATTATGTATTGTGAGATTGTGAAATTGATTTAAACTCTTATTGACATATACTGTCATTGAATTCAACCATGATCGACTTATTGAAAATTATTGTGATATTAACAAATGGAGTTTAAATTCTTGTTGACATTTATTGTCTTGAATTTAACTATGGTTTTAAGTATCCACTATTGATATGATTTATGAATTGTGATTTAAAATTTGTATTTGGTAAATGTTGTGCACCATCGAGACATTGTCTCAAATGATAGCTTTATTCTTGTCGCAGTAGAGAGACAGACAGGCAAAGCTAGGTCGCTAGTATCGCCAATGAGAGATTTTTGGGTATAGTGAGTATACCACATGTGGCATTTTATCAGTAATGTATATTCACTGTATGTATATTTTGTTCTTGGTTTTGAGCAGTTGTAAATTTAAGTTGTACAGTAAAGTTGTAAAATAATTATGAGTTATTTGGCTTGTAAAAATTGTGTTATATCTTTGTATCTTAATCTTTGAAAATCACTGTGGATTTGACTTGAGAAATGTGTTGTGTTGATAAAAATGTTGGAGTTGAGATTTGAAAATATATTGAAGTGCTTTTTACAGGTTTTCTGAAGAACTGTTTTGTCCAAAATACAAATGGCACCTTGCCAAAATTTTTACAGATATTCCAAATAAATCAAATGAGTTAGTTGTTTCACTTCAGTTCACCAAAGTCTTTCACACAACTGTAAATAGTGCTCACCACTGTAAAAGAAGTAAGAAAAGTTTTTAAAATCCCTTGTAGTGTATTTAATGAATTATCAGTAGACGGAGTTGGTAATTCATTAGGTATACTACGGGATCATGTTATGCCTTACAGAGGGGTAGGGTGTGACATGTAGACCAGAAGCTACAAGAATTCTTAAGTTTGAAACAGAGGGGCAGATCAGTGGCTGAGTATGAAAGAGAATTTTCCCGCCTTAGCCATTATGCAGTGAGTCTACTCTCTACCAGCAGGGAGAGATGCAAGAGGTTTGAAACTGGCTTGAAGCCCAGTATTAGAGTACAAGTGCTCGGCTTCAAACACACTAACTTCTCTGAACTTGTTTCTCATGCCCTAGAGTTGGAAAGAGTTGAGTTTGAGACTGCTCCTGAGAAGAAGAGGTCAGAGAAGACAGAGAAAGAGGGAAAATCAGTAGATCAGAGTTCCAGTGGTCATACTGGAAAGAGGAAGAACTATGGGGACATGGCGAGGTGGCAAGAAATGGTAGGGGAAGACATTCAGACAGAGACCTCCCTATCTGGTCGCAGAGTACCGAAGTTCCTACCCTCCCGCCAATGTGAAACTTGTGGAAAGAATCATGGTGGAATCTGTTACAAGGCTTGGAGCTGTTATAACTGTGGAGGCACCTGACACTTTGCCAAGGACTGCACGAAGAGTCGCAGAGTTGGACCACCTCCTACTACTGCAGAAGGGTCGATTGAGCCCCGTCACCGAAGCTCACAACCACCTAGCAGAGGTAGAGGGGGTAGAGGTAACCCAAGAGCAGCCAAGGCACGTGAAACAACAGAACAAGATGCTCGATCGAGTCTATGCCATGAGACAGAGAGAAGAGGCAGACATCGATGTTGTGGCTGGTACCTTCTCAACTTTTAACCGTAATGTATTTGTGCTATTTGATCCGGGTTCTACCCATTCTTATGTTATTGATAGCTTCATTGATTGCATTGTTTTTCAATGTACAAGAATTGACTTTGAGGTGCTAGTAACAAGTCCGCTAGGACATGAGGTCAGGGTTAATAAAATGTATAGATATTGTACTTTGGTGATCCAATGGCACACTTTCTGTCGATCTCATTGAAATGCCCTTCGAGATTATGATATCATCTTGGGCATGGATTGGTTAGCTAGGCATCATGCCATGATTGGATGTAGATCAAGACAGTCACTTTTGGTCTCCTCGATGCTGATGTGGTGATACATGGGGAGAGGCGGCTATTGCCATCCAACATCATTTCGGCCGCACTCAGCCGTAAAAATGATCAGAAAAGGGTGTGAAGCATACTTGGCACATGTGGTAGACACCCAAGTGGGGAGTCCAGCATTGAAGGACATCCCTACAGTACATGACTTTCCAGACGTGTTTCCTGATGAATTGCCAGGATTACCTCCGGAAAGAGAAGTGCAGTTGAAATTAATGTTATGCTTGGTGTGGATCCAATTTCCATAACGCCATACAGAATGGCACCAGCAGAGTTGAAGGAGCTGAAGATACGATTACAATAATTACTTGAAAAGGGCTTCATCCGCCTAGTGTGTCACCTTGGGAGCACGGTGTTGTTAAGAAGAAGGATGGTACTCTCCGCTTATGCATTGACTACAGGCAGTTGAATAGGGTGACAATAAAGAACAGATATCCATTGCCTCGCATTGATGATCTGTTCGATCAGTTGAAGGGTGCAGCAGTATTCTCCAAAATTGATTTGCGATCTGGTTATCATCAGTTGAAGGTGCAAGAGCAGAGTATCCCAAAGCGCTTTCAGAACTCGGTATGGCCACTATGAGTTTCTAGTAATGCCATTCGGGTTAACAAATGCTCCAGCTGCTTTTATGGATCTGATGAACACTATCTTCAGACCATATCTTGATCAATTTGTGGTGGTGTTTATTGATGACATTTTGATATACTCGAGGAGTGCAGAGGAGCATGATAGACATCTGCGGATTGTACTGCAGATTTTAAGGGAGAAAGAACTGTACGCCAAATTGTCGAAATGTGAATTTTGGCTGAAGGAAATCTCCTTTTTGGGACATGTTGTGTCAGCTGAAGGGATCAAGGTAGATTCCAGCAAGGTAGAAGCTATCCTTAATTGGAAGCCACCCAGGAACATCACAGAAATTCGCAGTTTTCTGGGTTTAGCTGGATATTACCGTCGGTTTGTGAAGGGATTTTCTATGTTATCTTCTCCATTGACCAAGCTGCTTCGGAAAGAGGTGAAATTTCAGTGGACTGATAAATGCCAGCAAAGTTTTGATGAGATGAAGAGGTGTTTAATCAAGCTCAGCTTCACTTTACCTACTCCGTAAAGAATACACGCTTTATAGTGATGCTTCTCACAATGGGTTAGGTGTGTCTTGATGCAAGATCGGAATGTCATTGCTTATGCATCACGCCAGCTGAAACCGCATGAGAGGAACTACCCAACACATGATCTGGAGTTAGCAGCTATTGTTTTTGCTCTGAAGATCTGGAGACACTATTTGTATGGGGAGAAATGCTACATTTACAGCATCACAAGAGCTTGAAGTACTTAGGCACCTGTAAGGAATTGAATTTGAGGCGAGGAGATGGTTAGAACTCATTAAAGATTATGATTGCTTAATAGACTATCACCGTGAAAGCAAATGTGGTGGTCGACGCCTTAAGTCGCAAGACTATGGCAAGTCTCGAGTTTCTCCTTTGTCCATGGTATATGAATTGAAAGCACAAGATGCCGTTTAGAGTTTGATGATGAGGGACAGATAAAGAGTTGCATGGCATGTACAGCCAGTGTTGATTGATCAGATCAGAATGGATGCACAGAGTGATGAAAAATATCAAAAGTCTTGAAAGAAGTTCACAGGCAAGAAACCTGAATTCTCTATGAGAGATGATGGTTTATTGCTACATCGAAGCGAGTGTGCATTCCTAGTGATGTGGAATTGAGACAAACCATTTTGAAGGAAGCACATGAGTCTCCATTTGCTATGCACCTGGTGGAACTAAAATGTACAGAGGGTGAAAGAGCATTCTTGGTGGATGGGCATGATAAGAGATATAGCTGTATTCGTTTGCTAATGCCTATCTTGTCGCAAGTAAAGACAGAACATCAAGTTCCACTGGTTTATTACATCCTTTGTCGATGCAGTGGAAATGGGAGCGAATAACTATGGATTTTGTTACAGACTTCCAAGGACACAGAGTAGTCATGATGCGGTATGGGTTATAGTTGATGATTGACTAAGTCCGCTCACTTTTTGCGATTCGGATGGACTATAGCTGGAAAGATTGGCCGATTGTACATATATGAGATTGTAAAATTGCATGGAGTGCCAGATCAATTGTGTCCGACAGAGATCCTAGGTTCACTTCTAGATTCCGAGGTAGTCTTCAGAGAGCCCTAGGAACTAGATTGAACTTCAAAGACAAAGATTCCACCCATGCATGCATGGCCACCGAGAGGGTTATTCAGATATTGGAGGATATGCTACGGGCTTGTGTGATTGAATTTGAAGGTAGTTGGGATACACACTTGCCTTTGATTGAGTTTGCTTATAACAACAGCTACCAATCAAGCATAGGGATGCCTCCATATGAAGCTTTGTATGGCAGAAAGTGTAGAACTCCCTTATGTTGGGATGAAGTAGGTGAAAGGAAGATGATTGGACCAGAAATTGTCCAGCAGACAGAGGAAAAGATCAGATTGATCAGAGATAGACTCAAGGATGCATCGCATCGCCGTAAGTCCTATGTTGATCTGAAGAGAAGAGATATTGAGTATGCAGTGGGTGATAAGGTATTCCTCAAAGTTTCTCCTTGGAAGAGGATTATGAGATTTGGCAGAAAGGGGAAACTAAGTCCTCGTTTCATCGGACCATATGAAGTTCTGGAAAGAGTGGGTCCTTTAGCATACCAGTTGGCATTACCTCGAGCTAGCAAGGATACAGTGTCTTCCATGTGTCCATGTTAAGGAGGCAGTCAGACCCATCTCATGTACTAACAGTTGAAGAGATTGAAGTAAATCAAGACCTTTCATATGAGGAAGAACACATAAAAATTCTGGCATATGAGGTGAAGCAGCTGAGGAACAAACAGATACACCTGGTTAAAGTGCTGTGGAACCATCATTCAGGCCAGGAAGCAACTTGGGAACGTGAAGAGGATATGAGGAGACAGCACCCACAGCTATTCAGAGACTAATGCCAGGTAAAATTTCGAGACGAAATTTATTTAAGGGGGGGAGAATTGTAACACCCCTAAGTTCGGTAGTGCGTTCTCTGCTGGTGACCAGTGTTGTCCGGACAGCTAGGATGGCTAGAACCGTAGCTCAATATGAGTGAGGAGACATAAAATAATGATATTCAAGTAAAGAATAACAAAGGAAATATCATAGTAAAGAAATGTAACCGAGTAAGTGAGACGGGAAACCTAGTGATGGGTGACAGCACAGGGAAGTCACGGAATGGACCCTTGACTAACCACGGATCATGGGAACCCCGGAAAACATTTTTGGACATAAATAGACCCTTATTGAAGTATAAATCTCATTAGAAAGATTAAAGAAAAATTAAATAATTAGTACAAAGAAAAGTGAGAAATCGAAAAAGCAGACAAAATACTTGTTACAGAAAAATCGGAAAGCCACGAACAGGGCATTATGGTCATTTGACATCCCAAGTGTCTTTTGACCTAAATGTCCATTAAAAATAAATAGTATTACACTTAGAAAATGAAATGAAAAATTAATTTGGTGGTACCTAAAATAAATAGTGGAAATCATGGGTTAAATGTGGATTATGGGAAAGTTAACTTAATATATGATTTAATTCTTCTTAGTGGACCACTATAGGATTAATTAAACATTAAGTATGGCAGGTGTAAGTCCACTAAACCCACCAGATAGTTCATCTCCTCCATTCCATCAAATATGCCGAATTGATGGTGAGAGAAAACATCCATGGCCGTTTCACTTAAGCTCTCTTAACTCCCTTCATTCCAACTCAAATCACTTAGTGTTCTTCACTAAAATTTGTCTACACATCACAAGGAAGATATTGATACCAATTTTGGGAAGTTTGGTGAAGGTTTAGCAAGTTACAAATAAAGGTAAGTTTGCATTTTTGAGAAATCCTTTGTTAAAGTTCATGTTTATGTTATGGGTGTTAGTTTGGTGAAGGAAAATTTTGAGTTTGAAGGGTTATTGTTGTTTCCATTTTGGACAGCCATGGGGTCACGTTTTTGATGATTTAATATGCATATAATTGATGAGAAATAATGTTGATCATGGTGATTTAGTAACCTAGTGATTTACTTCATGTTTATATGGTGATTTATGCACTTGGATGGGAAATTGTATATTGGTACGGCAATGTAATGTTGAAGAATGGTTTGTGGCAGCTTGTGGATACTTGAGTGATGGTGTATATTGAAGGAAGTGTGGGCAGAATATTGACCTAAAAGGATTGATGATATGTATGTAAATTAATGTTGTAAAGTGTATGTAAGGTTTGTAATGTTTAGGTGTGTTTGTAATGGTAATTAGAAATTGTAATTGTGAATGCTATTTGGTGTGTTGAGGGTGATTGGAATCTGCCCAAAATAATGCTTATGTAATCTAGAAAATGTTTTTGTTAATGTGCCAAAACAGTTTGATAGGGTATGGAAGTAAACCTTGCAAGGTAAATAATGTGTTTGAAGTTGGGGTGTGAATTGCATATTGAGGGCAGTGTATATTTTAGCCTATAACCTTGAATGTGTAACCTCAATTGGTATGAGACCAATTTGAGGTGAAACTAGGCACAAAATGTGCCAACTTTCATTGAGAAACCATGCCAAAATTCTGCTTGCAAGGTGACCTAAAAAAATGACCAATTCGGATTAGGTGCAATTAGGACCTGAAAAATGACCAATTGGGCAGTAGTGAGTGTTTAGGCCATACTCACTCAAACCAGGTCCAATTGACCTGAAATTTTGACCAAGAATAGTTAAGAGCCATACCTACAAGTCTTATGAAGACACCAAAGCCCAGAAATGACCATAAGCAAGTCAAACAACTTGCACAAGTTCGGGTCCAAAGCGGCCGAACTGCATTGACCAATTTGACCTAAAATTGACCTAAAATGGTACCACTTGACCAGCAATAGTGTAATGACCATAACTTGGTCTACTTAACTCGGATTGACCTGAAATTTTGCACCGCGTGCAATAAGACCTAGATCTACAAGTTTGTAGTTTCGACCGAGACCAAAAACCGAGGAACTAGATCGTCCGGTTAGGTCAAACCAAAGGTCCTGAATCCAAAGAATTTGCATTAAAATGCACTAAGCGAGGAAATGACTTTGGTAAAACATACCAAACCTAAAACCCTATCGAGTGTGACATATTAACGACACTAAAACCTAATTTACCTAAAACGCATCGAGGGTCGGTATATTAGGTGATTAAGCGAATAATTGAGTTCAGTGCATTATTTACCAAACCCCATCGATAGAGATAGTTTAATTTGGTACTGAAACACTTCAAATTGTGTTTCTCAGTTAACAAGGACTCAGCAAAAGGGAAAGAAATACTGAGTCAAGACCAGGAGACAAATATCAGAGGTTTGTGCACAACAACTGTTTCTTTTGAATTATTTTCAATGGAAATAAATATTGATTATTTGTATATCATTATTTTAAATTGTGGAAATGTGTTTGAGGAATATTTATTGATTGAAAAATATTGTGAATAGTTTGAAACTGTGAAAAATGGTTTGAATGACATTGATGGATACTTATTGATTAAAAAGCATTAGAAATGGTTTGAAACCACAGCTATCATGTATATTGATTTTATTCCTCTCTAGCTTGTCTAGTGGGATGAATTGAATTCCCTCTATGGCTTAAGTGTTGAGGTTTGTTACTGTTGAGGACGAATAGAATGAGTACTCATATTTTTGCTAGCTAGCCATGTTATTCCTCATTAGTCATCGACTTTTGGGATGAATTGAATACCTCATTAGCCATCGGCTTTTGGGATGAATTGAATTATGGATCATGATTAAGCTGTGTGTGATTTATTGATGTGTATTGTGAGATTGTGAAATGGATTTAAACTCTCATTGACATATACTGTCTTTTGAATTCAAACCTGATCTGACTTATGGAAAATTATTGTGATATTGAGAAATGGAGTTTAAATTCTTGTTGACAATTATTGTCTTGAATTTAATTATGATTTTAAGTATCCACTATTTACATGACTTATGTATTGTGATTTAAATTGGATTTGGTTAATGTTGTGCACCATCGAGACATTGTCTCAAATGATAGCTTTTATTGTCGCCGCAGTAGAGAGATAGACAGTGGCAGACTAGGTGCATATACATCCAAATGAGGGATTACAGTATATTGAGTATACCGCTTTTGCTTTTGTAATCAGAATGTATGACCTGTATGTACATATTGTATTTGGTTTTGAGCTTGTAAATTAAATTGTACTTGAAGTTGTAAATTAATTATGAGTGTTTTGGATTGTAAAATTTGTATTATATTTCCTTATCTCAGACTTTGAAAAATTTCTATGAAATTGAGTTGATGAATTGTTGTGTTGAGAAATGTATTGAAGTTGAGATTTGGAAAATTATAGAAGTGCTTTTCTGAGTTTTCTAAAGAACTATTTTATCCAAAATACAGAGGGCACTTTGCCAAAAATTTTCTGAAATTCTAAATAAATCAAATGAGTTAGTTATTTCACTTGATTCACCAAAGTCTTTAACACTGTAAATAGTGCTCACCACTGTAAAAGAAGTAAGAAAAGTTTTTTTTTTTAAAATCCCTTGTAGTGTATTTAATGGGTTATCAGTAGACGGAGTTGGTAATTCATTAGGTATACTACGGGATCATGTTATGCCTTACAGAGGGGTAGGGTGTGACATGTTTTAGTGGTATCAGAGCAAAGTTTTTAAATCTGCTTTTCACTGTTATTTGAATGTTCTTTTGCATAGTACAACCGCTCAATATCATTGTTTGATACATACAAGACATTACAAGATAAATATGCACTAACGAGAGTGAATATTCTTGTGTTATTGTTCAGGAAAGCTAAGATCCTCGCATTGAATATGGAAGAGGTTGATCGTTCAGTCGATCAGTCTATTGAGGCTGAGGTGCAAGGGGATGCCCCAGCTGTACAAAATGTCAGTGGTTCAAGAAGACCACCGCTGCGATCGCAATTCCTCGCTTCGCTCGCAGATGGTCGCAATATTCCAACAAATGGCTGGTAATGCGCCTACTCAAGTCCCAATTCAGACACCCGTGGTACAACCACAGTCTCCTACAAGGCAGTATGATAAATTGATGAAGTATGGGGCTACAGAGTTTAAGGGGACAGTAGATCCTATAGAAGTTTGAGCAGTGGTTAGAGAGGATGGATAGGGTGTTCAAGAAACTTCATTGTACAGAGGAGCTCAGACTTGAATACTCAGTATCCTTACTACAGGGGGATGCTTATGACTGGTAGAAAACCATTCCCCACACCGTAGAACTGCAGTCTTGACTGGAATGACTTCCTCGTGGAATTCGCACAAATACATCCTGATGCTTATGTAGACCAGAAGCTACAAGAATTCTTAAGTTTGAAACAGAGGGGCAGATCAGTGGCTGAGTATGAAAGAGAATTTTCCCGCCTTAGCCATTATGCAGTGAGTCTACTCTCTACCAGCAGGGAGAGATGCAAGAGGTTTGAAACTGGCTTGAAGCCCAGTATTAGAGTACAAGTGCTTGGCTTCAAACACACTAACTTCTCTGAACTTGTTTCTCATGCCCTAGAGTTGGAAAGAGTTGAGTTTGAGACTGCTTCCCGAGAAGAAGAGGTCGGAGAAGACAGAGAAAGAGGGAAAATCAAGAGATCGAGTTCCAAAGTGGTCATCTTGGAAAGAGGAAGAACTATGGGGACATGGCGAGGTGGTAAGAAATGGTAGGGAAGACATTCAGATGAGACCTCCCCTATCTGGTCAGCAGAGTACCAGAAGTTCCTACCCTCCCCGCCAATGTGAAACTTGTGGAAAGAATCATGGTGGAATCTGCTACAAGGCTATTGGAGCCTGTTACAACTGTGGAGGCACAGGACACTTTGCCAAGGACTGCACGATGAGTCGCAGAGTTGGACCACCTCCTACTATTGCAGAATGGGTCGATTGAGCCCCACTAGAAGCTCACAACCACCTAGCAGAGGTAGAGGCAGGGGTAGAGGTAACCCAAAGAGCAGCCAAGGCACGAGAAAGCATCGAACAAGGCGGTGCTCGATCGAGTCTATGCCATGAGACAGAGAGAAGAGGCAGAGACATCGATGTTGTGGCTGGTACCTTCTCAACTTTTAACGAATGTATTTGTGCTATTTGATCCGGTTCTACCCATTCTTATGTGAGTGCTAGCATCATTGATTGCATTGTTCCATGTACAAGAATGGACTTTGAGGTGCTAGTAACAAGTCCGCTAGGACAGAGGTCGAGGTTAATAAAATGTATAGAGATTGTCCTTTGGTGATCCAAGGGCACACTTTCTGTCGATCTCATTGAAATGCCCTTGAGATTATGATATCATCTTAGGCATGGATTGGTTAGCTAGGCATCATGCCATGATTGATGTAGATCAAGACAGTCACTTTTGGTCTCCTCGATGCTGATGTGGTGATACATGGGGAGAGGCTATTGCCATCCAACATCATTTCGCCGCACTAGCCGTAAAAATGATCGTAAAAGGGTGTGAAGCATACTTGGCACATGTGGTAGACACCCAAGTGGGGAGTCCAGATTGAAGGACATCCCTACGATACATGACTTTCCGCACGTGTTTCTGATGAATTGCCGGATTACCTCGGAAAGAGAAGTGCGATTTGAAATTAATGTTATGCTCGTGTGGATCCAATCTCCATAACGCCATACACAATGGCACCAGCAGACTTGAAGGAGTCAAGATACTGATTACAAGAATTACTTGAAAAGGGCTTCATCCACCTAGTGTGTCACCTTGGGAGCACCGGTGTTGTTTGTTAAGAAGAAGGATGGTACTCTCCGCATGCATTGACTACAGCTTGAATAGGGTGACAATAAAGAACAGATATCCATTGCCTCGCATTGATGATCCGCTCGATCGATTGAAGGGTGCAAGTATTCTCCCAAATTGATTTGCGATCTGGTTATCATCAGTTGAAGGTGCAAGAGCAGAGTATCCCAAAAACTGCTTTCAGAACTCGGTATGGCCACTATGAGTTTCTAGTAATGCCATTCGGGTTAACAAATGCTCCAGCTGCTTTTATGGATCTGATGAACACTATCTTCAGACCATATCTTGATCAATTTGTGGTGGTGTTTATTGATGACATTTTGATATACTCGAGGAGTGCAGAGGAGCATGATAGACATCTGCGGATTGTACTGCAGACTTTAAGGGAGAAAGCAGACGCCAAATTGTCGAAATGTGAATTTTGGCTGAAGGAAATCTCCTTTTTGGGACATGTTGTGTCAGCTGAAGGGATCAAGGTAGATTCCAGCAAGGTAGAAGCTATCCTTAATTGGAAGCCACCCAGGAACATCACAGAAATTCACAGTTTTCTGGGTTTAGCTGGATATTACCGTCGGTTTGTGAAGGGATTTTCTATGTTATCTTCTCCATTGACCAAGCTGCTTCGGAAAGAGGTGAAATTTCAGTGGACTGATAAATGCCAGCAAAGTTTTGATGAGTTGAAGAGGTGTTTAACTGAAGCTCCAGTTCTCACTTTACCTACTCCGGGTAAAGAATACACAGTTTATAGTGATGCTTCTCACAATGGGTTAGGCTGTGTACTGATGCAAGATCGGAATGTCATTGCTTATGCATCACGCCAGCTGAAACCGCATGAGAGGAACTACCCAACACATGATCTGGAGTTAGCAGCTATTGTTTTTGCTCTGAAGATCTGGAGACACTATTTGTATGGGGAGAAATGCTACATTTACACAGATCACAAGAGCTTGAAGTACTTAGGCACCCAGAAGGAATTGAATTTGAGGCAGAGGAGATGGTTAGAACTCATTAAAGATTATGATTGCTTAATAGACTATCAGCCAGGGAAAGCAAATGTGGTGGCTGACGCCTTAAGTCGCAAGACTATGGCAAGTCTCAGAGTTTCTCCTTTGTCCATGGTATATGAATTGAAAGCACAGCATGCCAGTTTAGAGGTTGATGATGAGGGACATGCAAGAGTTGCATGGCATGGCATGTACAAAGTGTTGATTGATCGATCGTAATGGTCGCACAGAGTGATGAAAATATCGTAAGTCGAAGAAGTTCAACAGGCAAGAAACCTGAATTCTCCGTGAGAGATGATGGTTTATTGCTACATCGAGCAGTGTGCATTCCTAGTGATGTGGAATTGAGACAAACCATTTTGAAGGAAGCACATGAGTCTCCATTTGCTATGCACCCTGGTGGAACTAAAATGTACAGAGGGCTGAAAGAGCATTACTGGTGGATGGGCATGAAAAGAGATATAGCTGAATTCGTTTCCAAATGCCTAACTTGTCAGCAAGTAAAGGCAGAACAACAAGTTCCAGTGGTTTATTACATCCTTTGTCGATGCAGTGGAAATGGGAACGAATAACTATGGATTTTGTTACAGGACTTCCAAGGACACAGAGTAGTCATGATGCATATGGGTTATAGTTGTGATTGACTAAGTCCGCTCACTTTTGCCGATTCGGATGGACTATAGCACGGAAAGATTGGCCAGATTGTACATATATGAGATTGTAAAATTGCATGGAGTGCCAGTATCAATTGTGTCTGACAGAGATCCTAAGTTCACTTCTAGATTCTGGGGTAGTCTTCAGAGAGCCCTAGGATCTAGATTGAACTAGATTGAGGTGTGTATGAAGTGTTGGAACTAAGTTTAAATTCGGATTGGTTATGGTCATTCTGCAGGTAGCATGACCTAGGTCCTTTTTAGGGATCAAAACTGAAAATTTACCAACCCAATTGGTGTGAGGCCAATTGAGAATGAAACTAGACACAAAATGGCACATTTTTCGTTTAGGAATCATGCCCAAAAAGTAACCACAACTTAGTGAACAAATTAGCCAAATCTGGATTAGGCAAACTAACCTGTACAAAAATGACTAAATGAATAGTGTTTGTTCATTTAGTCATAACTTGGGTTAGCTAGGTCCAAATGATATGAAATTTTACCAGTAGAAAGCTGAGACATAGCCCTACAACTTTCATGAAAAACACAAGTCTAAATTATTCCCTTAACTAAGTTATTTAGCTACCCAAAATTAGTGACCTAAAACTGCCAGAACCAAATTAGTGCCTAGAAAATCTGGGTTAGATCAATCCGGCCAACCATGTTCAAATCGCTATAACTTGGGCTAAAAAACTCCAAATGGAGTGATTCAAAAAGGAAAATAAAGTTAAGACATTAAGGAACAGCTTCTATGAAGAAAACTTAGCCAAATTCTAACAGCAACATGACCAAAGGAACAGTACAAAATAAGACACCAAAACTGAAAATTTGAAATTTGTGCCTAAAATACATAAGATTTGAGAAAACAACCAAAACCAACAAATTAGGTAACCAAAATGTGGTATGTGGGTAAAATTAGAATTCCCATACCTATTAAGCATTAGAAAGTCAACAAATTGACTTGAATAATATCGTGAATAGTAATCCCAAAATACAAATTTTAAAGAACGTCAAGTTTAGCATATTAAAGCTGGGTATAAGTAGATTTGAATTTTTTTTTTATTTATTTATGATAAGTTTGTTAGTAGTATGCCCTAGAGTATATCATTTAGTATGTATCTTGTACATATTTTTATTAATAAAAGGCATTTTCACTTTTCCGTTTACATAATATATTTATGTGTAATAGAAAAGGTCCATTGATATTTTGTTTGAAATATTATTCTTAAGTTGTTAAGAATATGAGTGACAATATTTCTAGCACAAAGTATCATAAATAGGTTCACAATCGAGGATACTTCATAATAAGGACATGACTTATCCAGAAAGATTGTATTCATGTTTGTTACCAAGTTATTTATATGAGATATAAATAAGATGGAATGGTGAGTCTCATGCCATATGACAAACATGATAGGCACTTATAAATGATAAGTAGGCCGAACCAGTGACACTTATGACAAGCACATGGAGTTTACTCTTGTCAATGTTTTGTCATAAATCATATCAGTGCATATAATCTTTAGACCTGCGATAGCACAATTATCTTGTATATAAGTAGTTTGAGTTTGATACTGCTTTCATACTTGTACTGTGTATGGGTATATGGGCATCTGTTGGCTCCTACTAGTTATAGATTGAGGTAGGTGTTGATCAAGATGGAATCTGTTCCTCTAAGTAAATAGAGATAAAATCCTTTGTTCATTTAATTATTCTTGATGTTTCAAGTTCCTGGCCGGGACAAATAGATTTATTCAAAAAAGAGTTTCTAATGAGAAAATCTTTTTAATCAAGAACTAAATTTAAAAGAGAACATAATATTCATAGCAAATGGAGTTTGACATAAACCATGACTCCAGTGCATGGTAACAGAGAGATTCTAGTGCATGGTAACATATGATTATAGGTTCATTTAAGGTAAACCTTATTACTAATTGAGTGGCCATGGCATGCTATGCTAGGGGTTAACCATGGTCTATGAGGTTCATAAAATGATTTAGAGAAATCATTTATGGTAAGAAAGAGTTCTGATGATATTAAGAGTTGATATAATGTCTCATTGCCAATTAGTGATGAGCCTAGTAAGTCACACACATATACAAGTTATCACCTATTTAAATATGATTTAATTAACTAATTAAAGAGTTTAATTGATTAATTAAATATGTTTGGTTTGCAATTAAATTGCAAAGTCCCTAGCATGACTTGAAAGAAAATCTAGATTATTGGATGTATAGTATAAGTTAAATTTATATTTAAAGTGTTTAAATATGAATTTAATTAATGAGAAATTAATTAATAGAGATTAATTAATTAATTTATATTTGATATAAATTAGAAGAAGAAAAATAATTATTTTGGGTTAAGAACTCAAAATTAAGACACAGGGGCATTTTGGTCATTTCATAGTGTAACACGTGGCACTATGAGATGGTGACACATGGGATTACACATAAGCTTGCCAAATTTTTTTTAATCATGTAAGATGATTAAAATCAAGATTAAATAGAGGTTTGACACTTGGCACAATGTGATTGGGCCACTTAAACCTAGAGCTAATCAAAGGGTGACATGTGGCAAGGGTTTAATGTGTTAACCTAGCTATATAAGTGTTGTTGTGAAAAAGAGAAAACAATCAGCAGCCACTCCTCTCCTTTGTCATGCCATTTTGAGGTTCTTCATCTATTCTTCTTCATCTCTCATCAATTCATAGAGATTAGCCATCAATCTCTTGAATTAAGAACACTAGAAATTGTTTCTAGTATCCGGTTTACATCTTTAATCTCTTAAAAGGCAGAACTTGAATTTCTAATTAATAGAAAAAGCTTTAGAAGCTGTTCAAGGGCTGCCATAGGTGTTCTTTGTGTGGACAAGCTAGAGGGACAACATTTGGTGTCCTGAAGACAAATCTCAAAGGCGCAGACACGCTGTAGTGCATCAAGAGGTTAGTGTAATCGTTCTTGATTTAATATAGGGTTCTAAAATTAATCTGATTAATTTTAAAATCTTAAATGGAAAATAAAAATCAAAAAACATATTAAAAGAGTTTTAATATGCTGTTTATCATTGAAATAAAATAGATAAAAATAAATCTTGCATGATGCATGTGACCCTAGGTGAAATTTTTTGAATTCAATGGTATAAACTTGTGTTTTTCACGCTTCCGTTCCTTCAATTGGTATCAGAGCCGCTATATTTGCCATTTAGATTGATGTTTATATGATTTAATTGTGTGTTTGATCATGAGATCAAAAGTTCATTGCTGGTTGCAAAGCCAAGGTGGCGGCACAAATGATGAACACCATGGTGCACATGGTTGATGCACCACAATGGTGTGCAAAGGTAAATGGATAGTGAATGTGCAATTGTTGTATGATCTAAGATCCATTTTATGTCTAATTAAATTGTTTAATTAGAATTTTTATCACACAATTAAATTATGATTCAAATTCAAATCAGAATTTTAAAAATTGTTTGAATGTGATTCCAATATGAATTTTAAAAGTTGTTTGAATGTGATTCAAATCTGAATTTTTAAAGTTATTTGAATCATATTTAAATCTGATTTTTTAAAATTGATTGAATAAAATTCAGATCTGATTTTTTAAAAATATTTGAATGTGATTCAAATATGATTTTTTAAAAAATGTTTGAATGTGATTCAAATATGAATTTTTAAAGTTGTTTGAATGTGATTCAAATCTGAATTTTTAAATTTGTTTGAATGAGATTCAAATCTGAATTTTTAAATTTATTTGAATCATATTCAAATCTAGATTTTTAAGTTGAATATGAGATATTCAATTTAATTTAAGTATGTACGTTTTATTTAATTGTTAAATAGTGATATGCATGATGGATGATCATGGACTATAAAAGACCAATGTGATTGGATTTATTTCTTTTATGTTTCTTTGGGATTGTAAATTAATTAATTTATTTTAATTTATTTTGGGCATGTATTATTAAGTTTGTAATAATTTTTGGGTTGTAATTTCATTTATTTAAGTTCTTGTAAATTCGCCTTGGTATGCCAAGGATTACTATGTATTGGATTGCAAGAAGTTCAAGGAGGTAAAGAACATTGGTGGGACCAGTGGGAGGAATTCAAGATCAAGTGTTGATTATGTACTCCTTCAGCAACTCTTGTAAAATGAATGAATGAAATGCACATAGGAATGCCCTGATTCAATTCTTGGTGGCTCAGAATTGAATCCCTTAGAAAGTCCATGATCATACCATATTTATTGCTTATCCATGAATGCATGAGATGTATGGGAATGTATGCAATTATATGATATATGCATGCTAATTGGATAATGTGCAAAGTGAGACCTTAATAGTAATTAGGATGACCATAAAATCTTCCAAACAAATAATTAAGTTGGAAATGCTATAATTAAAGTAATTTTAACATAGGCCCTCCATTGGGGCAATTATTTTAAGAAATTTTAAATAGTTGCATAAGATGCAATTAATTTAAGAGATTTTCTTAAGAATAATTGTTAAGTATGAGATGTTGTAAATATGTAAATAGTTTGGTGGCCAATATTGGATGTAACTGAGGACATTAAAATTATTTGCATAATTACTGGCTCAATGGGATCAACTTAACTAATGCAAGAAAAGTAAATAATGGATGTACCTGAGATTTTGAGCATTAGGGGCTAGGTAAAGGATTGAACCTCATATGAGATGTGATGGGCAAGGAGTTGCTCACTTATAGTTTATTGTAATTCTAATAACAGATGTACCTGATGATGATCAATAGAATTATAAGGATTCAATCACCCACTAGAAATCCATCCAACTAGGATTTTCGTTTTCTACTTTGGAAGTGTAGGATTCGCTAAGTTAGTGGGAGGACCAATTTGATTAAAAGACCATAATCATTTTGGTTAATTACATGATACATTTACTAATTAATCTGGTTATTTCTGTAATTAATTTTCTGATAATAATGAGCACAGAATAATCACCACCATCCAATATCATTACAAGCATACTTGATCGCAATAGGTTGACAGGACGTAATCTGTCTGATTGGCTAAGAAATTTGAAACTTGTCCTGAACCTTGAACATATAGGATATGTTCTAGATTCAAATGTTCCTGGTCCCTTACCTCCAGAGGCCACACAAGAGGAACATGAAACTTTAGATAAGTGGAAGGAGCATGATATGAGAGCTAAGTGTTACATGCTTGCTTCCATGAGTAATGAGTTACAAAAGTAGCATGAGAACATGTTGAGTGCGAGTGAGATCCTCCTTCATCTACAAGAGTTGTATGGTGAGCACAGCAGGAATGCTAGGTATGAGATATCTAGACAACTATTCCGTATGAGGATGTGTGAGGGATAGAATATTGGGGATCATGTCCACAAGATGATTTGGCTAATTGAGCAGTTGGAGCATCTTGACTTTAACATGGATTTCCAACTACAGACGGATTTGATCCTTCAGTTCCTTCCTGAGTCTTTTGGGAATTTTGTCACAAATTTTCATATGACTAAACAGGAATGCACCTTAGCTAGTTTACTTAACATATTAGTTATTGCCCAAAAGAATATGCCGGGCAATAAAGGAAAAAATGTAGCTTTGACTGCATCTTCTTCTGCTGGAAAGTCCAACAAGAAGAAGGGCAATAAGAAAAAGAAATCTCAGATTCCTAGTGCTTCCAAGAAAATAGCTAAACAGAAAAGGAAGATTAAAGTTGATGGAGGCAAAGGAAAGTGTTTCCACTGCCAAAAGGATAGGCACTGGAAAAGGAACTGCCCAGAGTATCTTGCTTCTCTGAAGGACAGGAAGGATACACCTTCGAAAGGTATGTCCATATCTTGTTATTTAGATTTTGATGATACTTGTCACACCCTACTCCCCCGTAAGATGTAACATGATCCCGTAGTACACCTAATGAATTACCGTACTTCGCCTACTGATAACCCATTAGATATACTACAAGGGATTTTAAAAACAATTTTTGTGAAATTTAAATCATCGATTAAAATCTGGTGTTATAAAATTTTTTCAAAATTTCAGCAAAGTGCCGACTGTATTTTGAGAAAACAGTTCTTCAATCCTGCAAAAGAAAATGCTCCCAATATGTTTTCTCAAATACAACTTCAATAACTTCATTTGCACTCATAATTCAAATCTCAATAATCAAATCAATCTCCTCATAAAAGAAACATTTCATTTATTACAAGACTCAAAATTTATATTACAAAACAATTCAAGTAAATGAAATCTCAAATTTACATTTACAATAATTTACATTTAATTACATACCAAAATATTTTACAAGAGTTTTTATACAACTGCTCAAATAATTTACATACATATTATTACATGCATACATCAAAACCTATGTACATGGGTATACCTATAATATACCTGGAGCTGATATGAAAGTGTCTTCAAAGAAACTTACTCACTGCTCTATGCTCTTCTTACTGCGACAAAGATACAAAGCTATCATTGAGTGGTGAACTTCGATGGTGCACAACTATAATTTAAAACATAGTACAATATACATTGACAAAATTACAGTAAATAATTTGGAAATCTGAATACTCATCAAATTCCAAAACTCAAAATATTCATTGCCAATAATGTGAATCATTTGTATAAAATGACTTCGATCATGAATTTCAATTTATCAAATCATAACTAACCATTTAGGTAATTCCAACAAAATCAATTATACATAAATCATAATTGAAATCACAATTCTTTACTATTCAAAAGCCATTATGTATCTCAAAAACCATGCTGTATCTCAAAAATAATTCTTTATCTCACTAACTATGCAAGACTAATCCGAAAGGGCCATATTCGATGTGATTCTAACTACCTATGGTCGGGGAGGTCGAATCAGATTCTAACTCCCTATGGTCGGGGAGGTCGAATCATCGTGCACAGTACCATCACAATAATGAATCTTCCGCAAGGGCCATAACGATAAAATAAACTTAGATCTAACCTCAAATCAGAGGGAAATCTAAGCCTGTGCACGTACCATGGTAATCAAAACACAACTAACTCCATTGTCTTCTCAACAAATGAGAGAGACGGGTAATAACCTAGTCAAGCATCTATAGTGAGATATAAAACAATATCACAATACTTTTAGTGAGCATAAATCACAATATAATTCGATTCAAATTCAATTCCAATATCCAATAATTTTTTATGCTCATCACAATTCAAATCATAAATTTACATTTTCCATGAAAATTACCATCACAATTCAAAACATGTTCTATCACAATTTTCCAAAACAAAATTTATTCAATCCATAACAATGCTTAATACTTGTGGAAATACCATTTCACAAAGCTAAATTCATATATAGTATAACAATTTTCAATAATCATTGAATTAAATCCAATGCTTGTTAAACATAATACATAAGACAAATATGTCATTTAATCATATGAAATATTCAAACAAAATTAGTTAAAAACTAGTTGTGCACAAACCTCTGATAACTGTCTCTCGGCTTTGACTCAGTATTTCCTTCCCCTTCCCTGAGTCTTTGCTAACTGAGAAACACAATTTGAAGTGTTTTAGTACTCATTTAAACTGTCTCTAAGAAAAAGGTTCAAAAATTAATTTATCGAATTCTATTATTTCCTTAGTCAACCTAATATGTCGACCCTCGATGCGTTCTAGGTAAATTCGGTTTTAATGTTACTAATATGTCACATTCAATAGTCTTTTAGGATTGGTATATGTTACCAAATTCATTTCCATGTATCTTGCATTTTCTTGCAATTTGCTAGATTCCGGAATACGAGTTTGACCTAGCCAGACGACCTAGTTCCCTCGGTTTTCGGGTTTTGGTCAAAACTACAAACTTGTAGATCTATGTCTTCTTGCACGCGGGACAAAATTTCAGGTCATTCTGAGTTATGTAGACCAAGTTATAGTCATTTTACTATTGCTGGTCAAATTGCATCAAAATTGGTCACTTTAGGTCATTTTAGGTCAATGTTGGTTCGGCCAGTTTTTGCACCTGAACTTGTGCATGCTGTTTGACTTGATTATGGTCATTTATTGGTTTTGGTGTCTTCATAAGACTTGTAGATATGGGTCTTAACTATTCATGGTCAAAATTTCAGGTCAATTGGACCTGTTTTGAGTGAGTTATGGCCTAAAAACTAACTGCTGCTCAAATGGTCAATTTTCAGGCCTTATTTGCACTTAATCCGGATTTGGTCATTTTTCAAGCTACCTTGCAGGCAGAATTTTGGTATGTTTCCTTCATGAAAGTTGGCACATTTTGTGTCTAGTCTCACCTCCAATTGGTTTCATACCAATTAGTGTCACACCCTACCCCTCTGTAAGGCATAACATGATCCCATAGTATACCTAATGAATTACCAACTCCATCTACTGATAACCCATTAAATACACTACAAGGGATTTTAAAAACTTTTCTTATTTCTTTTACAGTGGTGAGCACTATTTACAGGTATTAAAAACTTTGGTGAACTGAAGTGAAACAACTAACTCATTTGGTTTATTTGGAATTTCTGTAAAAATTTTGGCAGAGTGCCATCTGTATTTTGGACAAAACAGTTCTTCAGAAAACCTGTAAAAAGCACTTCAATATATTTTCAAATCTCAACTCCACATTTTTCTCAACACAATATATTTCTCAACACAACAATTTATCAACTCAATTTCATAGAAATTTTTCAAAGTCTGAGATAAGGAAATATAATACAGCTTTTACAAGTCAAAACAGCTCATAATTATTTTACAACTTCAAGGTACAATTTGAATTTACAACTGCTCAAAACCAAAAACAAAATGTACATACAGTGTCATACATTACAGTACAAAATGCAAAATATTGGTATACTCATTATACCAGGAAATCCCTCGCTGGATGTATATGCAGCCTAGTCTGCTGCCCTGTCTGTCTCTCTACCTGCGACAGCAATTAAAAAGCTATCGCTGAGACAATGTCTCAGTGGTGCACAACATTAACCAAATACAATTTAAATCACAATTCATAAGTCATGTAAATAGTGGATACTTAAAATCATAGTTAAATTCAAGACAATAAATGTCAACAAGAATTTAAACTCCATTTGTCAATATCATAATAATTTTCAATAAGTCAGATCATGGTTGAATTCAAAAGACAGTATATGTCAATGAGAGTTTAAATCAATTTCACAATCTCACAATACATAATAATGCAATTTAGTCGAATAATTTAAGAATACAATGTTGCCAATTCATTCACAACTTAAGCCATGACACAATTTTCCGATCAATGCCGCGTTGTACACCACGACAAAGCAATCACAACCTCACTAATCGAAATCAATGAGGAAGGGGAGCTAGCTATATAATGAGTACTCATCCGATCACCTCAACTGGTAAACCAGAGAGGGAAAAATAAACGATCACGACTCCATAAATGGAGAAGGAAATAAACGATCACAACCCCATAATTGGAGAAGGAATGATACGATACTGTCATGCTAAGTGTGAACACAAAATCAATTCCAAACATTTTATTCAAATGATTCGTGAGAATCCAATAAATTTCCAAAGTCATAATTTCATTCACAAAATGGCAACACAATTCATAATTAACTTCGATTTTCACAAATCACACTAAACCAATTTTTCCATAATTTCAAACCATTTACAATGCTTTTTAAGCAATGAGTATCCATCAATATCATTCAAACAATTTCTCACAGTTTCAAATCATTTACAATGCTTTTCAAGCAATAAATATCCATTCAAACACATTTCCACAATTTAAAACAATAATATACAAATAGTCAATATTTATTTCAATTGAAAATAATTCAAAAGAAATAGTTGTTGTGCACAAACACAATTTAAAACAATAATATATAAATATTCAATATTTATTTCAATTGAAAAATTCAAAAGCAATAGCCGTTGTGCACAAACCTCGATGTTTGTCTCACAGTGCGGACTCGGTGTTTCCTTCTCTTTTCTGAGTCTTTAGTGGCGAGAAACACAATTTGAAGTGTTTCAGTACTAAATTAAATTGTCTCTAACGATAATGTTTGGTAAATAATGCACTGAACTCAATTTTTCACTTAATCACCTATTATACCGACCCTCGTTGCGTTTTAGGTAAATTAGGTTTTAGTGTCGTTAATATGTCATATTCGATAGGGTTTTAGGTTTGGTACGTTTTACCAAAGTCATTTCCTTGTTTAGTGCATTTTAATGCAAATTGCTGGATTTCGGGACACTGGTTTGACCTAATCGGACGATCTAGTTCCCTCGGTTTTCGGGTCTCGGTCGAAACTACAAACTTGTAGATCTGGGTCTTATTGCACGCGGTGCAAAATTTCAGGTCAATCCGAGTTAAGTTGACCAAGTTATGGTCATTATACTATTGCTGGTCAAATGGTACAATTTTAGGTCAATTTTAGGTCAATTTGGTCAACTCTGGTTCGGCCAGTTTTTGGACCCGAACTTGTGCAAGTTGTTTGACTTGCTTATGATCATTTCTGGGCTTTGGTGTCTTCATAAGACTTGTAGGTATGGGTCTTAACTATTCTTGGTCAAAATTTCAGGTCAATTGGACCTGGTTTGAGTGAGTTATGGCCTAAACACTCACTGCTGCCCAATTGGTCATTTTTCAGGTCCTAATTGCACCTAATCCGAATTGGTCATTTTCTTAGGTAACCTTGCAAGAAGAATTTTGGTATGGTTTCTCAATGAAAGTTGGCACATTTTGTGCCTAGTTTCACCTCAAATTGGTCTCATACCAATTGAGGTTACACATTTAAGGTTATAGGCTAAATTGTACACTGCCCTCACTATGCCTTTCACACCCCACTTCAAACACACATTTAACTTGCAAAGTTTACTTCCATACCCTACCAATCTGTTTTGGTACATTACCAAAAGCATTATCTACTTTACATTAACATTATTTTGGGCAGATTACCATTACCCTCAACACACCAAATATCATTCACAATTACAATTTCTAATTACCATTACAAATACACCTAACCATTACAAATTTTACATACACTTTACAATATCAATCTACATACATCTCATCAACCTTCTAGGTCAATATTCTGCCCACACTTCGTTCAATATATACCATTACTCAAGTGTCCCCAAGCTGCCACAAACCATTCTTCAACATCAAAGTGCCATCCAATTTACCAATTCCCATCCAAGTGCATAAATCACCATATAAACATGAAATAATTCACTAGGTTACTAATTCATCATGATCAACACCATTTCTCATCAATTATATGCACAAATATCTCATCAAAAGCGTGACTCATGGCTGTCCAAATTGAAAACAACAATAACCCTTCAAACTCAAAATTTTCCTTCACCAAACCAACACCCATAACATGAACATAAACTTTAACAAAGAAATTCTCAAAAATGCAAACTTACCTTTAATTGTAACTTGCTAAACCTTCACCAAACTTCTCAAAATTGGTATCAATATCTTCCTTGTGATGTGTAGACCATTTTTCATAAAGCTACTTAAGGGATTGGAGTTGAAATGGAGGAGAAGATGAGGTTTGAAGCAAAATGGCTATGGAGTTTTCTTAGGGAGCTTGTTACGGCATTGTTGAAGAACTAAGAGAAAATGAATCTGCAGATGGTATGTTAGGTGTACACCTGCCCCATTAGCTTTAATTTATTCCTTTAGTGGTCCACTTATTTGGATTAAATCATATAATATGTTTACATGTGTTATTTACACATTTTCACTCCATTTTGGCTATTTGTATTAGGTACCCTCAATTTAATTTTTCATTTTATTTTCTAAGTGTAATATTATTTATTTTTAATGGACATTTAGGTCAAAAGACACTTGGGATGTCAAATGACCATAATGCCCTTGTTCGGTTGCATTCAGATTTTTAGTATCTAGGGTTTTGTCTGTTTTGATTTCTCACTTTTCTTTGTACTAATTATTTAATTTTTCTTTGATCTTTCTAATGATATTTATTCTTCAATAAGGTTCTATTTATGTCCAAAAATGTTTTCCAGGGTTCTCATGATCCGGAGCTAGTCAACGGTCCACGCCGTGACTTCGATCTGATCACCCATCGTTAGGTTTCCCGGCTCGTTTAACTTGATCACATTTCTTTGCTATCATTTTTCCTTTGTTTTTCTTGTACTTTCTTTTCTTGTATTTCATTATTTTATGTCTCCTCACTCATATCGAAGTACGGTTCTTGGCATCCTAGCTGTCCGGACAACACAAGTCTGGAGGCGTGAGCACTCTAGAACTTAGGGGTGTTACAATTCTCCCCCCCTTAAATAAATTTCGTCTCGAAATTTTACCCAATAGCCATCTTACAATAGTCATACGTTTATTTTCTCCTTTCTATATGGTCGTAAGACTTTTAACAATCTAATACAATGTTTAATTTGCTTGGATAACCCCAATCTCCTCTTACTATTATGTTGTCTAATATTTCAGCTCACGTTCCTTCTTGAATGACCCTTGAGGTCATGTTAGAATCATTCATCAGGCATTGGTCCTCTGACCATTCTAGTCCATAGTCTTCCTCACATTCGGAATATTTCTTTGTTATATATGAATCAACTGTTCAAATCTCTACTTCCATAACTCTTTTTATCTGTCAATATTCTATAACTTACTTCCTTTTGTACTGAACTATAACCTTTCGACATTCTAATTTTTGAGTTTTAGATCCTTAAGTAGGATTTTCAACTTATTTCTAACAATTAAATTACGTCACGGCATAACTATACAAAAGCAGATCTGGTTGGCAACTATTCTCATCTAGATGTACTATCGGGTAGTACGTAGCTCTACACAATAATCTCAAGTTAGTACTGCAATCTACAGCTTATTCAATAGATCAAACTTTCCTATCTTTTATCCTTTTCGAATTCACTGATATTCGAACTTATTCTGATTACAATATCCATTAACAATTACTAACAGTAACATCTCTGCCTTCATCTAGAGCAATTCTATTTCTGTAACTTATTTTTACGTCCTCTTGCCTTACATTAAGTAGGCTCGCCAATTAGCTTATAATTTTATGGTGTGTCACAAATACTTTTCACGATAAACTCTTTCAAAACTAATTTCACTTGTTATCACAATCCTTATCCTAAAGGACTAGTCACTAATGCATCAAAATTTATTTCCCTGACCTCCTATCCTAGCGGACTTGTTACTAGCACCTCAAAGTCCATTTTTGTACATGGAGCAGTAATGCAATCAATGATGTTAGCACACACATAAGAATGGGTAGAACCCAGATCAAATAACACAAGGATTTTTACTCTCGTTAGTGCATATTTATACTGTAATGTACTGTATGTATCAAACAATGATATTGAGCAGTTGTACTATGAAGAAAGAACATTCAATTAACAGGTGAAAACAGAATTTAGAAACTTTGCTCTGATACCACTAAAACATGTCACACCCTACCCCTCTGTAAGGCATAACATGATCCCGTAGTATACCTAATGAATTACCAACTCCATCTACTGATAACCCATTAAATACACTACAAGGGATTTTAAAAACTTTTCTTATTTCTTTTACAGTGGTGAGCACTATTTACAGGTATTAAAAACTTTGGTGAACTGAAGTGAAACAACTAACTCATTTGATTTATTTGGAATTTCTGTAAAAATTTTGCCAGAGTGCCATCTGTATTTTGGACAAAACAGTTCTTCAGAAAACCTGTAAAAAGCACTTCAATATATTTTCAAATCTCAACTCCACATTTTTCTCAACACAATATATTTCTCAACACAACAATTTATCAACTCAATTTCATAGAAATTTTTCAAAGTCTGAGATAAGGAAATATAATCTGACTTTTACAAGTCAAAGCGACTCATAATTATTTTACAACTTCAAGGTACAATTTGAATTTGCTCAAAACCAAAAACAAAATGTACATACTGATGTCATACATTCTGATACAAAATGCAAAATATTGGTATACTCATTATACGGAAATCCTCATTTGGATGTATATGCGGCCTAGTCTGCTTTATACATGCTGTTTCTCTACTGCATGACAATTAAAAGCTATCATTTGAGACAATGTCTCAGTGGTGCACATCATTAACCAAATACAATTTAAATCACAATTCATAAGTCATGTAAATAGTGGATACTTAATATCATAGTTAAAGTCAAGACAATACATGTCAACACGAATTTAATCTCCAATTGTCAATATGACAATAATTTTCAATAAGTCAGATCATGGTTGAATTCAAAGGCAAGATATGTCAATGAGAGTTTAAATCAATTTCACAACCTCACAATACATAATAATGCAATGTAGTCGAATAATTTAAGAATACAGTGTTGCCAAGTCAGTCACAACTTAAGCCAGGACACCACTGTCCGATCAATGCCGCGTTGTACACCACGACAAAGCAATCACAACCTCACTAATCGAAATCAATGAGGAAGGGAGCTAGCTATATAATGAGTACTCATCCGATCACCTCAACGGTAAACGAGAGGAAAAATAAGCGATCACGACTCCATAAATGGAGAAGGAAATAAGCGATCACAACCCCATAATTGGAGAAGGAATGATACGATCTTTGTCATGCTAAGTGTGAACACAAAATCAATTCCAAACATTTTATTCAAATGATTCGTGAGAATCCAATAAATTTCCAAAGTCATAATTTCATTCACAAAATGGCAACACAATTCATAATTAACTTCGATTTTCACAAATCACACTAAACCAATTTTTCCATAATTTCAAACCATTTACAATGCTTTTTAAGCAATGAGTATCCATCAATATCATTCAAACAATTTCTCACAGTTTCAAATCATTTACAATGCTTTTCAAGCAATAAATATCCATTCAAACACATTTCCACAATTTAAAACAATAATATACAAATAGTCAATATTTATTTCAATTGAAAATAATTCAAAAGAAATAGTTGTTGTGCACAAACACAATTTAAAACAATAATATATAAATATTCAATATTTATTTCAATTGAAAAATTCAAAAGCAATAGCCGTTGTGCACAAACCTCTGATGACTGTCTCCCTGGTCTGGACTCAGTGTTTCCTTCTCTTTTCCTGAGTCTTTAGTAACTGAGAAACACAATTTGAAGTGTTTCAGTACTAAATTAAATTGTCTCTAACGATAATGTTTGGTAAATAATGCACTGAACTCAATTTTTCACTTAATCACCTAATTTACCGACCCTCGTTGCGTTTTAGGTAAATTAGGTTTTAGTGTCGTTAATATGTCACATTCGATAGGGTTTTAGGTTTGGTACGTTTTACCAAAGTCATTTCCTTGTTTAGTGCATTTTAATGCAAATTGCTGGATTCCGGGACACTGGTTTGACCTAATCGGACGATCTAGTTCCCTCGGTTTTCGGGTCTCGGTCGAAACTACAAACTTGTAGATCTAGGTCTTATTGCACGCGGTGCAAAATTTCAGGTCAATCCGAGTTAATTTGACCAAGTTATGGTCATTATACTATTGCTGGTCAAATGGTACAATTTTAGGTCAATTTTAGGTCAATTTGGTCAACTCTGGTTCGGCCAGTTTTTGGACCCGAACTTGTGCAAGTTGTTTGACTTGCTTATGATCATTTCTGGGCTTTGGTGTCTTCATAATACTTGTAGGTATGGGTCTTAACTATTCTTGGTCAAAATTTCAGGTCAATTGGACCTGGTTTGAGTGAGTTATAGTCTAAACACTCACTGCTGCCCAATTGGTCATTTTTCAGGTCCTAATTGCACCTAATCCGAATTGGTCATTTTTTTAGGTCACCTTGCAAGCAGAATTTTGGTATGGTTTCTCAATGAAAGTTGGCACATTTTGTGCCTAGTTTCACCTCAAATTGGTCTCATACCAATTGAGGTTACACATTTAAGGTTATAGGCTAAATTGTACACTGCCCTCACTATGCCTTTCACACCCCACTTCAAACACACATTTAACTTGCAAAGTTTACTTCCATACCCTACCAATCTGTTTTGGTACATTACCAAAAGCATTATCTACTTTACATTAACATTATTTTGGGCAGATTACCATTACCCTCAACACACCAAATATCATTCACAATTACAATTTCTAATTACCATTACAAATACACCTAACCATTACAAATTTTACATACACTTTACAATATCAATCTACATACATCTCATCAACCTTCTAGGTCAATATTCTGCCCACACTTCCTTCAATATATACCATTACTCAAGTGTCCCCAAGCTGCGGTAAACCATTCTTCAACATCAAAGTGCCATCCAATTTACCAATTCCCATCCAAGTGCATAAATCACCATATAAACATGAAATAATTCACTAGGTTACTAATTCATCATGATCAACACCATTTCTCATCAATTATATGCACAAATATCTCATCAAAAACGTGACTCATGGCTGTCCAAATTGAAAACAACAATAATCCTTCAAACTCAAAATTTTCCTTCACCAAACCAACACCCATAACATGAACATAAACTTTAACAAAGAAATTCTCAAAAATGCAAACTTACCTTTAATTGTAACTTGCTAAACCTTCACCAAACTTCTCAAAATTGGTATCAATATCTTCCTTGTGATGTGTAGACCATTTTTCATAAAGCTACTTAAGGGATTGGAGTTGAAATGGAGGAGAAGATGAGGTTTGAAGCAAAATGGCTATGGAGTTTTCTTAGGGAGTTATTACGGCATTGTTGAAGAACTAAGAGAAAATGAATCTGCAGATGGTATGTTAGGTGTACACCTGCCCCATTAGCTTTAATTTATTCCTTTAGTGGTCCACTTATTTGGATTAAATCATATAATATGTTTACATGTGTTATTTACACATTTTTCACTCCATTTTGGCTATTTGTATTAGGTACCCTCAATTTAATTTTTCATTTTATTTTCTAAGTGTAATATTATTTATTTTTAATGGACATTTAGGTCAAAAGACACTTCGGGATGTCAAATGACCATAATGCCCTTGTTCGGGTTGCATTCCCGATTTTTCGGTAATACCGGGTTTTATCTGTTTTTCGATTTCTCACTTTTCTTTGTACTAATTATTTAATTTTTCTTTGTTCTTTCTAATGATATTTATTCTTCAATAAGGTTCTATTTATGTCCAAAAAATGTTTTCTAGGGTTCCCCGCAGTCCAGGGCTTGTCAACGGTCCACGCCGTGACTTCCCAGTGCGGTCACCCATCGTTAGGTTTCCCGGCTCGTTTAACTTGATCACATTTCTTTGCTATCATTTTTCCTTTGTTTTTCTTGTACTTTCTTTTCTTGTATTTCATTATTTTATGTCTCCTCACTTATATCGAAGTACGGTTCTTGGCATCCTAGCTGTCCGGACAACACAAGTCACCGGAGCAGCAGAACGCACTACCGAACCTAGGGGTGTTACAATTAGAGCCTCACACTTAAGGTTCTAAGCCCAAAACCCAAACTGCCTTATTACATTTCCTTCATACACATCAAATACCACTTTTAACGCTTACCAAACTCAACATTCAAGCCAATTCTGCTTTGTATCATAATCTAAACATAGTTCACAACATATTATAGGTCATTTTGGCAGCTTACAATTACATTCAACATACACCATAAAGTGCAGAATTTTTCAAACCAAATTTACAACAATTCAATCACCTAACCATAACACTTTTACATGTCCAACCTCATGCCATCATATATACACTCAAACTGCCATAACTTCCAACACAAGTCAACATTAATATACCATAAACCAAGCATGAATTCCAGCATTCTTCAAGAGTCAACAAACTGCCGCAATGGTACCTTTACATTCCATTAATTTCCAAGCTTCAAATTTCAATTCACATTTACATATACTAAGTATACATCACCCAAACAATTTCCTACACAATATACATTTAATCAATCATTTAATTCACCATTTACAAGAAAAAATAAACTGCCTTTAAAGTGTTTCCATGGCTACCAAAAGTACATTTCCCCATTCAACACCAAACCTCAAAAATCTCTCCATAAATCAAACACACATAACATCCTTACAAACTTTAACAAAACAATATTCAAAAACACAAACTTACCTATTGCTGGGACTTGTTAAATCTTCACTAAACTCCCTTGATTTTGGTATCTACTTCTTCCTTGTGAGGTGGGGATCAAAATTAATGAAGAGGCTTTGGTGTTTGGAGGTGAAATGGAGGAGATGATGAAGCTTGAATCAAATGCGGCAATGGAGGTTTTGGTGAGTGTTCTTTCAGCATGGATGGAAGGAAGGTTGAAGATGAAGTGTGAGTGGGAGTAATCTGCCCACTTAAGATTAAATTTAATCCACAGTGCTCAACTCACCAATTATAAACTATATTATATGTTTAAATGTGTTAATTACTCTATTTACACTCCATTTTTGCTATTTACATTAGGTACCACTAAATTAATTTTTCATGATATTTTCCAAGTGTAATATCATGTTTTTTTAATGGACATTTAGGTCAAAAGACAACTCGGGGTGTCAAATGACCACAATGCCGCTGTTCGGTTTGCATTCCCGATTTTTCGGTAACACCGGGTTTTGTCCATTTTTCAATTTCCCACTTTTATTTGTACTAATTATTTAATTTTTCTTTAATATTTCTAATGGCATTTATACTTCAATAAGGGTCTATTTAAGTCCTAAAAATATTTTCCAGGGTTCCCCGTGGTCCAGGGCTAGCCAACGGTCCACGCCGTGACTTCCCGGTGTGGTCACCCATCGCTAGGATTCTCGGCTCGCTTAACTTGGTTACATTTCTTTGCTATTATTTTTCCTTTATTTTTCTTGTATTTTCTTTTCTTGTATTTCATTATTTTATGTCTCCTCACTCATATCGAAGTGTAGTTCTAGGCATCCTAGCTATCCGGACAATAATGGTCACTAGAACAGTAGAACGCACTACCGAACATAGGGGTGTTACAATTCTTCCCCCCTTAAATAAATTTTGTCTCAAAATTTTACCTGGCATTAGTCTCTGAATAGTTGTGGGTGCTGTCTCCTCATCTCCTCTTCACATTCCCAAGTAGCTTTCTGGCCTGAATGATGGTTCCACAACACTTTAACTTGGTGCATCTGTTTATTCCTCAGCTGCTTCACCTCATATGCCAGAATTTCTATGGGTTCTTCCTCATAAGAGAGGTCTGGATTTACCTCAATCTATTCAACTGATAGCATATGAGATGGGTCTGATCTGTACCTCCTTAACATGGACACATGGAAGACACTGCGTATCCTTGCTAACTCTGGAGGTAATGCTAACCGATATGCCAAAGGATCCACTCTTTCCAGAACCTCATATGTTCCGATGAAACGAGGACTCAGTCTCCCCTTTCTGCCAAATCTCATAATCCTCTTCCAAGGAGAAACTTTGAGGAATACTTTATCACCCATTGCATATTCAATATCTCTTCTCTTCAAATCAACATAGGACTTCTGACGGTCTGATGCAGCCTTGAGTCTATCTCTGATCAATTTGATCTTTTCCTATGTCTGCTGAACAATTTCTGGCCCAATCATCTTTCTTTCACTAACTTCATCCCAACATAGGGGAGTTCTGCACTTTCTGCCATACAAAGCTTCATATGGAGGCATCCCAATACTTGATTGGTAGCTGTTGTTATAAGCAAACTCAATCAAAGGCAAGTGTGTATCCCAACTACCTTCAAACTCAATCACACAAGCCCGTAGCATATGCTCCAGTATCTGAATAACCTTTTCAGGTTGGCCATGCATGCGTGGGTGGAATCTTTGTCTTGAAGTTCAATCTAGTTCTTAGGGCTTTCTAAAGACTACCCCAGAATCTAGAAGTGAACCTAGGATCTCTGTCAGATACAATCGATACTGGCACGCCATGCAATTTTACAATTTCATATATGTACAATCTGGCCAATCTTTCCAGGCTATAGTCCATCCGAACTGGTAAAAAGTGAGCAGACTTGGTTAGTGTATCAACTATAACCTATACTGCATCATGACTATTCTGTGTCCTCGGAAATCTCATCACAAAATCCATAGTTATCCATTGTCTTACTATGTTTCATAGGGTGCTATTTGTATGCTAGCTTGACACTTATTATTATATACAAATTCTGTTAGTGGGATGTATCTGTCCCATCTCCCCTCGGGTTCAATGACACAAGTTCTCTGTATATTCTTGAGGGCTTATCACATATCTCAGGTTATTATTATCATTTCATTTCATTATTTACAGGAACTCAATGAGTTTCAGAATTTACCTGAATTTCTCGTTTCAATTGTCCATCCGTTTGAGGATGATAAGTTGTACTGATATTTCTAAGCTTATAGCAATTATTGTGGTACAGGTAATTCACATTAATATAACTGAGTCACTGACTCTAGCTACCTTACAAGTGTAGTCGTTTAATAGGCTAGTTCTAAAGTTTTAAATTTCTGACTAAAATTTTCACATTTATTTCCAGTAATAGTACTCTATTCGGGTGCAACTGTATCAATTTATAGATTAATTACAATTATTCTTAATTTATTATACCACGGGGAAGCACGTAGCTCTACACAATAATCCCGTGTGGGTACTATAATCTGCAGCTTACAATACAAACATCGAGAACATTCTATAGTCACTACGTTATAACCTCATGGACTAGGTTTTCTAACATCTTATCTTTCTCGAATCCACTAATATCCTAAACCGATTCTGATTACAATATCCATTAATAATTACTAACAGTAACATCTTTGCCCTCATCTAGAGCAATTATATTACTGTAGCTTATTTTTAGGTCCTTTTACCTTACATTAAGTAGGCTTGCCAATTAGCTTTATAATTTATGGTATGTTAGAAAATACTTTTAGCTAACAATTCTTCCAAAATTAATGTCAATCATACTTTTTATTATAGTTATTATCCTAAAGGACTAGTCACTAATACATCAAAATTCATTCCCATGTAAAGGAATAACAACAGAACATATAGTTCTGACACTAACACACAACTAAGTAGTGCTGGGATCATATAATAACTAATTGTTTCTTTCAAAAATTAAGAACTTACCAACAGATACATCTGAAGTTTCTACTCTTTCTCCTTGGCGCATAGTGGATGCTCTGATTGGTGCGCTACTATATTCAGGTTGATTCACTGTGTTATAGTGGTGAGGAGTACCAACTCTATTTCTATCACGACTCTGACTGACAGTCTGTGAACTCCGGAAAGCAGATCGAGGTGCTCTAGTACAATCTTTAGCAAAGTGTCCAAGTTTTCCACAATTGTAGCAGGCTCCAGAGGCCCTTCGACAAATACCTCCATGTAGCTTACCACAAACATGGCAGAAACGGGCAGAATAGGAACTTCTGGTTGTTCGACGACTAGATCTTGGTGGTCTCTGCCCTGATGATTCGCCTCTATCATATTTCTGAGCTCGGGGTTCCTCAAATTCTTTTCTCTTCCCCAAATTACTGTTCGAGCTCTAACCCATAGGTTTCTCCCTCTTTTCCATTTCGCACTGCCCTTGTGGGGATTAGGTGCATGCCAGGCTTGGGGTGTGATTATCGACCATTTGTTGGAAGAAAGTGGCCATTCTTTGGGCCATTTGTGTAGTAATTTGTCTTGGTAAAGCCCAGTGCAGTCGGGCCTTCGACACTTTGTGGAGCTAGGGCCTCAACTTGTACTTCTGCCATCACGGACTATTCTATTGTCTCATTCTTCTCTTCCATATCTTTTCATAGGATTTTCTATTCCTGTACAACCAACATAAGGAGATTCCTCTCCATTAGTTCATATTTATGATGTAAATGTACTATATGTATCAAACATTTGAGCGATTGTAATTCTTGACAAAAGATTTCAAATTCATAGTTCGAAATTTACTTTAAAACCATTGCTCTGATACCATAAAACATGTCACACCCTACTCCCCCGTAAGATGTAACATGATCCCGTAGTACACCTAATGAATTACCATACTTCGCCTACCGATAACCCATTAGATATACTACAAGGGATTTTAAAAACAATTTTTGTGAAATTTAAATCATCGATTAAAATCTGCAGTGTTATAAAATTTTTCAAAATTTAAAAGTCTTGTTTGTATGTTGAGAAAACAGTTCTTCAATCCTGCAAAAGAAAATGCTCCCAATATGTTTTCTCAAATACAACTTCAATAACTTCATTTGCACTCATAATTCAAATCTCAATAATCAAACCAATCTCCTCATAAAAGAAACATTTCATTGATTACAAGACTCAAAATTTATATTACAAAACTATTCAAGTAAATGAAATCTCAAATTTACATTTAAAATAATTTACATTTAATTACATACCAAAAAATTTTACAAGAGTTTTTATACAACTGCTCAACTAATTTACATACATATTATTACATGCATACATCAAAACCTATGTACATGGGTATACCTATAATATACCTGGAGCTGATCTGAAAGTGTCTTTAAAGAAACTTACTCACTGCTCTATGCTCTTCTTACCTGCGACAGCATACAAAGCTATCGCTGAGTGGTGAACTCAGTGGTGCACAACTATAATTTAAAATATAGAACAATATACATTGATAAAATTTACAGTAAATAATTTGGAAATCTGAATACTCATCAAATTCCAAAACTCAAAATATTCATTGCCAATAATGTGAATCATTTGCATAAAATATTTCAATTTATCAAATCATAACTAACCATTTAGGTAATTCCAACAAAATCAATTATACATAAATCATAATTGAAATCACAATTCTTTACCGTTCAAAAGCCATTCTGTATCTCAAAAACTATGCTGTATCTCAAAAATCATTCTTTATCTCACTAACTATGTAAGACTAATCCGAAAGGGCCATATTCGATGTGATTCTAACTCCCTATGGTCGGGGAGGTCGAATCAGATTCTAACTCCCTATGGTCGGGGAGGTCGAATCATCGTGCCTGATACCATCACAATAATGAATCTTCCGCAAGGGCCATAATGATAAAATAAACTTAGATCTAACCTCAAATCAGAGGAAAATCTAAGCCTGTGCACATACCATGGTAATCAAAACACAACTAACTCATTGTCTTCTCAACAAATGAGAGAGACGGGTAATAACCTAGTCAAGCATCTATAGTGAGCATAAATCACAATATAATTCGATTCAAATTAGATTCCAATATCTAATAATTTTTTATGCTCATCACAATTCAAATCATAAATTTGCATTTTCCATGAAAATTACCATCGCAATTCAAAACATGTTCTATCACAATTTTCCAAAACATAATTTATTCAATCCATAATAATGCTTAATACTTATGAAAATACCATTTCACAAAGCTAAATTCATACATAGTATAACAATTTTCAATAATCATTGAATTAAATCCAATGCTTGTTAAACATAATACATAAGACAAATATGTCATTTAATCATATGAAATATTCAAACAAAATTAGTTAAAAACTAGTTGTGCACAAACCTCTGATAACTGTCTCTCGGCTTTGACTCAGTATTTCCTTCCCCTTTCCTGAGTCTTTGCTAACTGAGAAACACAATTTGAAGTGTTTCTGTAGTCATTTAAACTGTCTCTAAGAATAAGGTTCAATAATTAATTTATCGAATTCTATTATTTCCTTAGTCAACCTAATATGTCGACCCTCGATGCGTTCTAGGTAAATTCGGTTTTAATGTTACTAATATGTCACATTCAATAGTCTTTTAGGGTTGGTACATGTTACTAAATTCATTTCCATGTATCTTGCATTTTCTTGCAATTTGCTGGATTCCGGAATACTAGTTTGACCTAGCCAGACAACCTAGTTGCCTCGGTTTTTGGGTTTCGGTCAAAACTACAAACTTGTAGATCTATGTCTTATTGCACGCGGGGCAAAATTTCAGGTCATTCTGAGTTATGTAGACCAAGTTATGGTCATTTTACTATTACTGGTCAAATTGCATCAAAATTGGTCACTTTAGGTCATTTAAGGTCAATTTTTGTTCGGCCAGTTTTTGCACCCGAACTTGTGCAAGCTGTTTCACTTGCTTATGGTCATTTCTGGGTTTTGGTGTCCTCATAAGACTTGTAGATATGGGTCTTAAATATTCATGGTCAAAAATTTCAGGTCAATTGGATCTGTTTTGAGTGAGTTATGGCCTAAACACTAACTGCTGCCCAAATGGTCCATTTTCAGGCCTTATTTGCACTTAATCCGGATTTTGTCATTTTTTCAGCTACCTTGCAAGTAGAATTTTGGTATGCTTCCTTCATGAAAGTTGGCACATTTTGTGTCTAGTCTCACCTCCAATTGGTTTCATACCAATTGGAGCCACACACTTAAGGTTCTAAGACCAAAACCCAAACTGCCTTATTAAATTTCCTTTATACACATCAAAGACCACTTTTAACACTTACCAAACTCAACATTCAAGGCAATTCTGGTTTGTACCATACCCTAAACATAGTTCACAACATATTATAGGTCATTTTGGTAGCTTACAATTACATTCAACATACATTATAAAGTGCAGAATTTTTCAAACCAATTTTACAACAATTCAATCACCTAACCATAACACTTTTACATGTCCAACCTCATACCATCATATATACACTCAAACTGCCATAACATCCAACACAAGTCAACATTAATATACCATAAACCAAGCATGAATTCCAACATTCTTCAAGAGTCAACAAACTGCCGCAATGGTACCTTTACATTCCATTAATTTCCAAGCTTCAAATTTCAATTCACATTTACATATACTAAGTATACATCACCCAAACAATTTCCTACACAATATACATTTAATCAATCATTTAATTCACCATTTACATGAAAAAATAAACTGCCTTCAAAGTGTTTCCATGGCTGCCAAAAGTACATTTCCCCATTCAAAATCAAACCTCAAAAATCACTCCATAAATCAAACACCCATAACATCCTTACAAACTTTAACAAAGCAATATTCAAAAACACAAACTTACCTATTGTTGGGACTTGTTAAATCTTCACTAAAATCCCTTGATTTTGGTATCTACTTCTTCCTTGTGAGGTGGGGATCAAAATTAATGAAGAAGCTTTGGTGTTTGGAGGTGAAATGGAGGAGATGATGAAGCTTGAATCAAATGCGGCAATGGAGGTTTTGGTGAGTGTTCTTTCGGCATGGATGGAAGGAAGGTTGAAGATGAAGTGTGAGTGGGAGTAATCTGCCCACTTAAGATTAAATTTAATCCATAGTGCTCCACTCCCCAATTATAAACTATATTATATGTTTAAATGTACTAATTACTCCATTTTTCATATTTACATTAGGTACCACTAAATTAATTTTTCATGACATTTTCCAAGTGTAATATCATGTGTTTTTAATGGACATTTAGGTTAAAAGACAACTCGGGGTGTCAAATGACCACAATGCCCCTGTTCGGGTTACATTCCGATTTTTGATATCTGGGTTTTGTCCGTTTTTCGATTTCTCACTTTTCTTTGTACTAATTATTTAACTTTTCTTTGATATTTCTAATGGCATTTATACTTCAATAAGGGTCTATTTAAGTCCTAAAAATATTTTCTAGGGTTTCTCGTGGTCCAGGGCTAGCCAACGGTCCACGCAGTGACTTCCCGGTGCAGTCACCCATCGCTAGGGTTCTTGGCTCGCTTAACTTGGTTACATTTCTTTGCTATTATTTTTCCTTTGTTTTTCTTGTATTTTCTTTTCTTGTATTTCATTATTTTATGTCTCCTCACTCATATCGAAGTGTAGTTCTAGGCATCCTAGCTGTCCGGACAATAATGGTCACTAGAACAGTAGAACGCACTACCGAACATAGGGGTGTTACAATTCTCCCCCCCTTAAATAAATTTCGTCTCAAAATTTTACCGGGCATTAGTCTCTGAATAGTTGTGGGTGCTGTCTCCTCATCTCCTCTTCATGTTCCCAAGTAGCTTTCTGGCCTGAATGATGGTTCCACAGTACTTTAACCATGTGTATCTGTTTATTCCTCAGCTGCTTCACCTCATATGCTTGAATTTCTATGGGTTCTTCCTCATAGGAGAGGTCTGGATTTACCTCAATCTCTTCAACTGATAATACATGAGATGGGTCTGATCTGTACCTCCTTAACATGGACACATGGAAGACACTGCGTATCCTTGCTAACTCTGGAGGTAATGCTAACCGATATGCCAAAGGATCCACTCTTTCTAGAACCTCATATGTTCCGATGAAACGAGGACTCAGTTTTCCCTTTCTACCAAATCTCATAATGCTCTTCCAAGGAGAAACTTTGAGGAATACTTTATCACCCATTGCATATTCAATATCTCTTCTCTTCAAATCAACATAGGACTTCTGACGGTCTGATGCAGCCTTGAGTCTATCTCTGATCAATTTGATCTTTTCTTATGTCTGCTGAACAATTTCTGGCCCAATCATCTTTCTTTCACTAACTTCATCCCAACATAGGGGAGTTCTGCACTTTCTGCCATACAAAGTTTCATATGGAGCCATCCCAATGCTTGATTGGTAGCTGTTGTTATAAGCAAACTCAATCAAAGGCAAGTGTGTATCCCAACTACCTTCAAACTCTATCACACAAGCCCGTCGCATATCCTCCAATATCTGAATAACCTTTCCAGGTTGGCCATCTGTCTGTGGGTGGAATGCTGTGCTGAAGTTCAATCTAGTTCTTAGGGCTTTCTGAAGACTACCCCATAATCTAGAAGTGAACCTAGGATCTCTGTCAGATACAATCGATACTGGCACTCCATGCAATTTTACAATTTCATATATGTACAATCTGGCCAATCTTTCCAGGCTATAGTCCATCCGAACTGGTAAAAAGTGAGTGGACTTAGTTAGTCTATCAACTATAACCTATACTGCATCATAACTATTCTGTGTCCTCGGAAATCTCATCACAAAATCCATAGTTATCCATTGTCTTACTATGTTTCATAGGGTGCTATTTGTATGCTAGCTTGACACTTATTATTATATACAAATTCTGTTAGTGGGATGTATCTTTTCCATCTCCCCTCGGGTTCAATGACACAAGTTCTCAGTATATTCTTGAGGGCTTATCACATATCTCAGGTTATTATTATCATTTCATTTCATTATTTACAGGAACTCAATGAGTTTCAGAATTTACCTGAATTTCTTGTTTCAATTGTCCATCCGTCTGAGTATGACAAGTTGTACTGATATTTCTAAGCTTATAGCAATTATTGTGGTACAGGTAATTCACATTAATATAACTGAGTCACTGACTCTAGCTACCTTACAAGTGTAGTCGTTTGATAGGCTACTTCTAAAGTTTCAAATTTCTAACTAAAATTTTCACATTTATTTCCAGTAATAGTACTCTATTCGGGTGCAACTGTATCAATTTATAGATTACTTACAATTATTCTTAATTTATTATATCACGAGGAAGCACGTAGCTCTACACAATAATCCCGTGTTAGTACTATAATATGTAGCTTACAATACAAACATCGAGAACATTATGTAGTCACTACGTTATAACCTCATGGACTAGGTTTTCTAACATCTTATCTTTCTCGAATCCACTAATATCCTAAACCAATTCTGATTACAATATCCATTAATAATTACTAACAGTAACATCTTTGCCCTCATTTAGAGAAATTGTATTACTGTAACTTATTTTTAGGTCCTCTTGCCTTACATTAAGTAGGCTTGCTAATTAGCTTTATAATTTATAGTATGTTAGAAAATACTTTTAGCTAGCAATTCTTCCAAAATTAATGTCAATCATACTTTTATTATAGTTATTATCCTAAAGGACTAGTCACTAATACATCAAAATTCATTCCCATGTAAAGGAATAACAACAGAACATATAGTTCTAACACTAACACACAACTAACTAGCGCTGGGATCAAATAATAACTAATTGTTTCTTTCAAAAATTAAGAACTTACCAGCAGCTATATCTGAAGTTTTTGCTCTTTCTCCTTGGCGCAAAGTGGATGCTCTGATTGGTGCGCTACTATATTCAGGTTGATTCACTGTGTTATAGTGGTGAGGAGTACCAACTCTATTTCTATCTTGACTCTGACTGACGGTCTGTGAACTCCGAAAAGCAGATCGAGGTGCTCTAATACAATCTTTAGCAAAGTGTCCAAGTTTTCCACAATTGTAGCAGGCTCCAGAGGCCCTTCGACAAATACGGTCCATGTAGCTTACCACAAACATGGCAGAAACGAGCAGAATAGGAACTTCTGGTTGTTCGACGACTAGATCTTGGTGGTCTCTGCCCTGATGATTCGCCTCTATCATATTCCTAAGCTCGGGATTCCTCAAATTCTTTTCTCTTCCCCAAATTACCGTTCGAGCTCTGACCCATAGGTTTCTCCCTCTTTTCCATTTCGCACTGCCCTTGTGGGGATTGGGTCTGTACTTGGGCTTGGGCTGACAGATTATCAGCCATTTGTTGGAAGAAAGTGGCCATTTGCTGGGCCATTTGTGCATTAATTTGTACTGGTAAAACTGGTGCAGTCGGGCCTTTGACACTTTGTGGAGCTGGGGCCTCAACTTGTACTTCTGCCATCACGGACTGTTCTATTATCTCATTCTTCTCTTCCATATCTTTTCATAGGATTTTCTATTCCTGTACAACCAACATAAGGAGATTCCTCTCCATTAGTTCATATTTATGATGTAAATGTACTATATGTATCAAACATTTGAGCGATTGCGATTCTGACAAAAGATTTTAAATTCACAGTTCGAAATTTACTTTAAAACCATTGCTCTGATACCACAAAACATGTCACACCCTACTCCCCCGTAAGATATAACATGATCCCGTAGTACACCTAATGAATTACCGTACTTCGCCTACCGATAACCCATTAGATATACTACAAGGGATTTTAAAAACAATTTTTGTGAAATTTAAATCATCTATTAAAATCTGGTGCTATAAAATTTTTTTAAAATTTCAGCAAAGTGCTGGCTGTATTTTGAGAAAACAGTTCTTCAATCCTGCAAAAGAAAATGCTCCCAATATGTTTTCTCAAATACAACTTCAATAACTTCATTTGCACTCATAATTCAAATCTCAATAATTAAATCAATCTCCTCATAAAAGAAACATTTCATTGATTACAAGACTCAAAATTTATATTACAAAACTATTCAAGTAAATGAAATCTCAAATTTACATTTACAATAATTTATATTTAATTACATACCAAAATATTTTACAAGAGTTTTTATACAACTGCTCAAATAATTTACATACATATTATTACATGCATACATCAAAACCTATGTACATGGGTATACCTATAATATACCTGGAGCTAATCTGAAAGTGTCTTCAAAGAAACTTACTCACTGCTCTATGCTCTTCTTACCTGCGACAGCATACAAAGCTATCGCTGAGTGGTGAACTCAGTGGTGCACAACTATAATTTAAAACATAGTACAATATACATTGACAAAATTTACAGTAAATAATTTGAAAATCTGAATACTCATCAAATTCCAAAACTCAAAATATTCATTGCCAATAATGTGAATCATTTGTATAAAATGGCTTCGATCATGAATTTCAATTTATCAAATCATAACTAACCATTTAGGCAATTCCAACAAAATCAATTATACATAAATCATAATTGAAATCACAATTCTTTACCATTCAAAAGCCATTCTGTATCTCAAAAACCATGCTGTATCTCAAAAATCATTCTTTATCTCACTAACTATGCAAGACTAATCCGAAAGGGCCATATTCGATGTGATTCTAACTCCCTATGGTCGGGGAGGTCGAATCATCGTGCACAGTACCATCACAATAATGAATCTTCCGCAAGGGCCATAACGATAAAATAAACTTAGATCTAACCTCAAATCAGAGGAAAATCTAAGCCTGTGCACGTACCATGGTAATCAAAGCACAACTATCTCCATTGTCTTCTCAACAAATGAGAGAGACGGGTAATAACCTAGTCAAGCATCTATAGTGAGATATAAAACAATATCACAATCCTTTTAGTGAGCATAAATCACAATATAATTCGATTCAAATTAAATTCCAATATCCAATAATTTTTTATGCTCATCACAATTCAAATAATAAATTTGCATTTTCCATGAAAATTACCATCACAATTCAAAACATGTTCTATCACAATTTTCTAAAACATAATTTATTCAATCCATAACAATGCTTAATACTTGTGGAAATACCATTTCACAAAGCTAAATTCATACATACTATAACAATTTTCAATAATCATTGAATTAAATCCAATGCTTGTTAAACATAATACATAAGACAAATATGTCATTTAATCAAATGAAATATTCAAACAAAATTAGTTAAAAACTAGTTGCGCACAAACCTCTGATAACTATCTCTTGGCTTTGACTCAGTGTTTCCTTCCCTGTAACACCCTTCCGGTAACCACTCCGTACATTCTACTATTCCGGTGACCGGTGTCGGTCCGGACAGCTAGAACGTCCAGAAAAATATTTAAACTAAAGTTAAGAACCCTAATTAACTCAAATATTAATAAGAAAAATTTAGTAAAAATTTTAGAAATAAAATACAACTGAGTCAAACGAGCCGGTGCCCAAGCGATGGGTAACCGGAGGGAAGTTGCGGTTCTCGCAACGAGGAGCCCTAGACCCGGGGGAAAAATTATAAAATAATTTTTGGGACTCCAGAGAAGGGTAATTGAGGTTCCCATGGCATTAGAATGCCAAGAAAATACTTAGAAAAATTTTTGAATCTGCAGGACAATGTTGACCCGTTAAGCCAAACGGAGGGCATTTTGGTCATTTCGCCTTCCGAGGTGATTTTTGGCCGACTTGCCCAGTTGAGTAAATAATTAATATGACATCAAATATGAAGAAATATTACTAGAAATGAAAATTGAAATGAGTAGTGGAAGAAAAGAAAAGAAAATGCAAAAATAAGGCAAAAATGACATCATTTAAAAAGTTGGACCAATCACACTTAAGCCATTGTTTGACTAACCATTAAAAGAGATAAGAGAAGACCAAATTCAACAAAATTTCAGCAGCCATCCTTCTCTCCTTAGTGCAGCCAAAACGTGAACCTCTCTCCTCTCTCAAACTCCATTAAACCTCACTTCTCAAGCTTAATTTCTCCCTTGTTTCACCACAAAACCCTAACCTCTCTTCATTAAAATTTTACTCCACACCTTAAACAACCTTTTGGCAGCCTTGAAAGTGAAGGAAAGTGAAGTTTAGAGGTGGGAAAAATCTGCCCTAAGTGAGGTTAGTGCTACAAACTTCATTCTCCTTCTTTTAATCTTAGTTAGAATATCATTTGAGCTAAGAAATTTTAAAGAATTGAAGTAAATTACATGAGTTATGGTACTTTAAATTTTCAGCAGCCCTATGGAAGTATGAGGTTGATTGTTTTGATAAATTTAAAGTGGCTAGAAATGATGGTTAAAGTATTAAAACACATGGACATTAAACTAAGTATGTTAATTAAGTTCATGAGTAAATTTAATTGGATATTAGGGTTTGGAAGGGTGAAAATGTGAATTGGCTTAGGAAATTGTTAGGGCACATTGTAATGGTCAATTAGTGACCATTTTAGATATGTTGACCATAAATGGGACTGAAAAATGCTATGGCAAAGTGAGGTGAAATCTGCCCTATGGACAGCAGCATAGGGACTGAAATTTCAGTCCCTTTGCACAGCCATAACTTGGGCTGTGTAAGTCCAATTGAATTTTGGCCAATTGGACATGAAACTAGGCTTATAATGGCACATTTTTGCTGAAGAAACCATGCCCAAAAGACCAAAGCAAGAGGACCAAAACTTGGCCCCAATCCGGAACCCTGAAACTGCCTCTGCAGAATTTGACCAAATGAACAGTAACTGTTCATTTGGCCATAACTCACTGTAGATTTTGTCAATTGGTCTGAAATTTTTACAGCAACAAGTTAAGACATAGACAAACAACTTTCATGAAGGAACCTACCCCAAATTATGGCCAGAACCCAGTCAACCAATTGACTCAAGTCACTGTTCATGTTACTGTAGATATGGTAAATCTGCAGAATTTGAAATCCGGCCAGCTTGGGTTTTTGAGCCATATCTGGAGCTACAAAACTCCAAATGGAGTGATTCAAAAAAGGAAATTCAACTAGACAAAATAAGGGACAACTTTCATGTTTTACATTTCTTCAAATTCCAACAGTAACAGTGTCCAATGGAACAGTGAAGTTAGGGCATCAAAACTGAAATTTTCTGCTAGTGTGGGTTACACTTTGAATTTGCATTAACACTTAATGCCAACAAGTTTTAAACATCAAATGTGGTATGTTGGGAGTGCCAAAGGCAATGTACACATTTTTATTCTAAAAGTCAACATTTTTGTTGACCAATGATGAATAGTGACACCAAAAAAGTTGAAATTCACAAATTGACAAATTTAAGAGTTTCAAATGCCCTAGTATACCTAACAAGATTGGTTTGGATAGTTTGGCATGCCAATAGGGTTCCGTTAGCAGTACTGCACATGGCAACAATGCCATTCGGTGATTTCATGGCTTTTAGCCATTCTGACTTTACATTGAGACTTGGCCTTGTGCCTGACATTATTCTGACTTGTTAGTTGCATTACACCGGAGATGCATATGCAACCAATGGTGTGACGGCCCGAGGTACTAGGTACCCAGTGCGGTTTACCCGTTATCGATCGATCGTCTAGTGTAGGTTACTTGGGGCAACCAAATGAATAAAAGTGAACAAAGTTAATGAATTAATGAATATACCAAAATCAAACAAAGAAAGCATACACTTTGTATACACATTTATTTTTTGCTATTTTCTTCTATTATATTATTGCACCACTAAGCATTATTGCTTAGCGCGTTGCTTTTGCCACGCCAGAGGTACCGGAGATCCCGATCGTGAGCCCAGAGACCACGGCGGGTGAGTCCATCAGCGATTACGCTCGATGTCCGTGTCACCTCACTACTGCGATGCATCGGTAGGGCACTAGGTGTCGGTTGTCATTTTGATATTTTGTAGTAGATTTGTATTTTCTCATATGTATTTGATCTCATGTAATATATTTTGATGTATATGTAAATTATGAAAATTGTATTTGTTAATAGAAAAGTAGATGTTTACTTGTGATTTACATGCGAACATCACATGTGAATGAGGAAGGAAAATGGAAATTGAAATGTGGAAATCATTATATTGAATTTGGTGTTGATAATGAATGTTTGAGAAATATTGTTGAGAGTTTGGTATATTGGAGTTTGAGATGATGAAATAAAAGTATTGGAAGTGTTTTTAACAGTTCAAGAGCAGTTTTCTCCATTTTTAGCCTGTACTCACGGATTTTCTTAAAATTTTGGAACCTTAAATGCATGATACTTTTGATAAATGGTTTAAATAATTTGTATTTCATAAATTATGTGCAAAAGCATTTTCTAAATTAATTGAGAAATATTAGAGTGTCTTTGGTACACTGTGGCATTACTTACTCGGGTATCTTGTACGGGTAAGGGTGTCACATTTAGTGGTATCGAGCACTGGTTTAGGCGTTTCGGGCCTAGATTGAGTCCATACCATGCATTGCATTTGTAAGAGTCGAGGTGACACTAATGCAGATCTGTTTATCTTTCTTATTTTGAATAGGATATGGATCCTTCCTCTCGAGAGCCGTTGAGGAGGAAGTGGAGAGTCATGCTCCACTGCCGGTGAGGCCGGAGGCATGAGAGAATGCGCTCGCCCGACTCAAGCGAGCACCTCGCCACCTCCACGAGCCATGTTCCAACAAATGGCCGACTTCTTTAGACAGATGGTGGGGTAATGCGGCACCACCACCACCACCACCGGCTCCACGGTAAATCACACTGGAAAGGTTAAGAAAATTTGGAGTGGACTTCTATGGCAAGAGAGAAGATGACTGCGGTAGAGAATTGGTTGAACCGAACGGCAGAGTCTTAAAACAACTCCACCGCACCCCAGAGCGTAACTTAGAAGCGCTATATCCTTGTTACAAGACGATGCCTACGGATGGTGGGACAACGTGTCGATGAAGTGCAGAAGTCAGTAACTTGGGACTTCTTCCTCTCGAGTTCAAGAAGAAATATGTGGGTACTGTATACGGAAGAGAGAAGAAGGGAATTTATTAACTGAGGCGAGACAATTGTCGGTGGTGAGTATGAGAAAGAATTCGTCCGATTAAGCCGCTACGGAAGGGAGATAGTCCCTAATGAGGTGAAAGGTGCAAGAGATTCAAGAGGGACTGAATGACAATATCAAGATCTGACTCCTTGCCTTGGGAATCACAGAATTTAGCAAGCTAGTGGAAGGCTGCAATAAGGGTTGAAAAAGTGAGAATCAATGAGCGGACTGAAGGGAGGGACAGAGAAGAGGGGACCAGTCGTCTAGTTCCACCTGGATTTGGGAAGAAGTTTAAGGGTCCTCTGCACAGAGTTCGGGTCGACCACGGTCGTGGTCTCGGGGGCCTGTGGCCACGATTCACCCCTAGGAGAGGTCGGTCCACACCATCGGTGGCGGCTCTCGAGGATGGGGTTGAGGACCAGCCCGGCATCTTCTGCGTGTCCACACTGTCAGAAATGGCACAAGGGGGAATGTTGGAGAGTAACTGGTGCTTGCTTGAGATGTGGGTCGACAGAAAATCAACTGAGGAACTGCCCATGCAGAACTACTACAGCTGCTCAGACACAAGTAGACAGACCTGCTCCTGCACTACCAAGGGGTAGAAGGTCTGGTAAATCTGAAGCTGTGGGACCATCTCAGAGGCCTACATCTGAGCCAGCAGAGAGGCCAGATAACAGACCACCTGCCAGAAATTATGCCTTGAGAGCTCAGGAGGAACAAGATGCCCCGGACGTCATCAGGGGTACGTTCTCCCTCTACAATACTCCTGTGCATGCATTGGTGGATCCAGGATCCACTCATTCTTACATTTGCATCAACCTACCCGTAGAAAGGGGGATATTGGTAGGGGAGAGTGACCAAGACATTCTGGTCACTAATCCATTGGGCCACAGTGTGGTAGTGAACAAAGTATACAAGGGTTGCCCGTTGAGGATTCAGGGGTATGAATTCTTGGCAGACCTAATTGAGTTGCCCTTCCATGAGTTTGACGTGATATTGGGAATGGACTGGTTGTCACGTCATCAGGCAATAGTTGATTGCAAATTGAAGAGAATTTCTCTAAAAACTTCAGAGGGTAATGAGATCACAGTTGTGGGGGAAAGGATGATTTCTGTCTAATGTCATCTCAGCCACAGGTGCAAGGAGAATGATGAGAAAAGGCTGTGAAGCCTACCTAGCACATGTGGTGGATACTAGGCAGGCTAAGCCAAACCTGAGTGACATACCCACAGTGAGAGACTTCCCAGAGGTATTTCCAGAAGAGTTGCCTGGTTTGCCACCAGAAAGGGAAGTCCAATTTGCCATTGAGACAACTGCACAAGTCTGACACCCATTTCCATTGCTCCTTATAGGATGGCACCCATCGAGTTGAGGAGTTGAAAACTTCTTGCAAGAGTTGCTTGTTAAGTGGTTCATACGCTGATGTGTCACCGTGGGAGCTCGGTCTTGTTTGTGCAAACGAAGGATGGGACATTGAGACTCGGCCTCGATGACCGACAGTTAAACAAAGTGACTGTGAAGAACAAATATCCGTTGCCTAGAATTGATGATCTGTTTGATCAGTTGAAGGGAGCAGGAGTATTTTCCAAGATTGATCTCGATCGGGTATCATCGATTGAGGGTGAAGGATGCAGATGTGCCAAAGGCGCATTCAGACCCGATATGGGCATTATGAGTTTCTGGTGATGCCCTTTGGCCTAACAAATGCACCAGCTGCATTCATGGACCTTATGAACCGTATCTTCCATCCACACTTAGATCGGTTCGTAGTGGTCTTTACTGATGATATTTTGGTGTATTCCAAGACCAGGGAAGAACATGATGAGCATTTGAGGATTGTTCGCAAACCACGAAAGAAAAGAAGTGTATGCTAAGTTGTCCAAGTGTGACTTTTGGTGAATGAAATTGCATTCCTTGGACACATAGTGTCACTGATGGGATTAGGTGGATCCCAAGAAAATAGAAGCGATGATGGAATGGAAGCCTCCCGAAACACAATCGAGGTCGAGAAGCTTCTTGGGGCTAGTGGGTATTCTGAAGATTTGTGAAGGATTTTCCTAATAGCTGCTCCAATGACCAAGTTGTTACACAAGAATGTCGATTTGACTGGAATGACAAGTGCGGACTTTTGAGAAGTTAAAGGCTATGTTGACAGAGGCACCAGTGTTAACACGGTGATGTCGAGGAAGGATTTTGTGGTTTCTGATGATGCCTCTCATAATGGGTTAGGGTGTGTGTTGATGCAAGAGGGAAAGTGATCGCCTATGCTTCCGCATACCTAAGGCCACATGAACAGAACTACCCTACCCATGATCTAGAGCTTGCGCAATTATCTTCATGCTTGAAGATATGGAGGCATTATTTGTATGGTGAAAAGTGCTACGTTTACAGGACCACAAGAGCCTAAAATATTTGCCAACCCGAAGGAGCTCAACCTTAGCAGAGCGATGGATTGAGTTCTGAAGGATTATGACTGTAATTGACTACCATCACGGGAAGGCAAATGTAGTTCTTGATGCTTTGAGCAGAAAAATCCATGACACCTTGAGATCATTGAATGCCCATCTATCTTTGATTCGAGATGGAGCTATTTTGGCTGAAGTTGCAAGTGAGGCCAAACCTACTACAGCAGATACTAGATGGGCAAAAGACGGATGAAAAGTTATCGCTATTATGAGCAAGATCTCGAGGGAAAAGCAAGCGACTATGGGGTGAAAGCGGATGGGTGTCTGTACTACAAAGGAAGGCTGTGTGTACGGATGATGGGAATTGAAAGCTAGTATTCTAAAAGAGGCACACACTAGTGTATATGCTATGCACCTGGAAGTACAAAGATGTATCACGACACGAAGCTTGATATTGGTGGCACGGTATGAAGAGAGATATCGGTGACTATGTGACTAAATGCTTGACATGTCGCAAGTCAAGGCAGAACATCAAGTTCCATCGATTGCTACTCTACCTACGCATACAGAATGGAAATGGGATCGGTCACCATGGATTTTGTAAGTGGTCCGCCTCTCACCCGGAGGAAACATGATGCGACATGGGTAATAGTGGATAGATTGACAAAGTCAAGACACTTTCTGCGATTAGGGTGACTACTCACTAGAGAGGTTAGCGGTGTATATCGCTGAGATAGTTAGATCGCATGGAATCCCACTTTCCATTATATCGATCGAGACCCAAGGTTTACATCGAGATTTTGGAAGAAATTGCATGAATCCTTGGGTACACAACTCCATTTCAAAGATGACTTTCCATCCTCGACGGATGGGCAATCGTAAAGAGTAATCGTAAACAATTAAAACCCACGAAATTGATACAAATATTGAATTGAAATGATAACAATAACATGAAATATTTGTCGAGTCCTTGAGGATATCTTTGAGGAGTTGTGTCATTGAGTTTGAGGAAGTTGGGATAGATACCTCCCAATCGCACTGTGCATACAACAATAGCTATCAAGCTAGCATCCAAATGGCCCCATATGAAGCCTTGTATGGGAGAAAATGTAGAACTCGGTGTCTTTGGACTGAATTGGGCGAAGACAAGCGGTAGGGCGGACACTGTGAAACAGATCGAGGACAAGGTAAAATTGATCAAAGCTAATCAAGGTTGCCTCGCATGCATGTAAATCTTATGCCGACCAAGAGAAAAGAAATAGAATATGGGGTTGGCGACAAAGTGTTCCTCAAGGTGTCACCATGGAAGAAGGTATTGAGGTTTGGAAGAAAAGGTAAGTTGAGCCCTAGGTTCATTGGCCCATATGAAGTCATTGAGCGTGTGGGTCCGGTGGCCTATAGGCTAGCTTTACCACAGTGGACAAGATCCACAATGTGTTCCATGTATCCATGCTCGTAAGATACCGCTCGGACCCTTCACATGTCATCTCCAGAGAAGAAATTGAAATACAACCGGATTTGACATATGAAGAAGAACCTCTACAAATCCTGGCTCGGGAAGTGAAAGAGTTGAGGAACAAGCAGATTCCACTGGTGAAAGTGCTTTGGAGGCACCACAACACCGAGGAGGCAACTTGGGAAAGTGAAGAAGCGATGAGGCAACGATTCCCTCAAGCTGTTTGCATCGAGTAAATTCGAGGACGAAATTTAAATTAGAGGAAGAGTTGTAACACCCTTAGGTAACCACTCGTACATTCTCATTAGGTGGCCGGTGTCGGTCCGAACAGCTAGAACGTCCAGAAAAATATTTAAACTAAAGTTAGGAACCCTAATTAACTCAAATATTAATAAGAAAAATTTAGTAAAAATTTTAGAAATAAAATACAACTGAGTCAAACAGCGGTGCCCAGCGATGGGTAATCGGAGGGAAGTTGCAGTTCGCAACGAGGAGCCCTAGACAGGGAAAAATTATAAAATAATTTTTGGGACTCCAGAGAAGGGTAATTGAGGTTCCCATGGCATTAGAATGCCAAGAAAATACTTAGAAAAATTTTTCAATCTGCAGACAATTTTGACCCGTTAAGCCAAGCGGAGGGCATTTTGGTCATTTCGCCTTCCGAGGTGATTTTTGGCCGACTTGCCCAGTTGAGTAAATAATTAATATGACATCAAATATGAAGAAATATTACTAGAAATGAAAATTGAAATGAGTAGTGGAAGAAAAGAAAAGAAAATGCAAAAATAAGGCAAAAATGACATCATTTAAAAAGTTGGACCAATCACACTTAAGCCATTGTTTGACTAACCATTAAAAGAGATAAGAGAAGACCAAATTCAACAAAATTTCAGCAGCCATCCTTCTCTCCTTAGTGCAGCCAAAACATGAACCTCTCTCCCTCTCTCACACTCCAATAAACCTCACTTCAAAATCTTAATTTCTCCCTTGTTTCACCACAAACCCTAACCTCTCTTCATTAAAATTTTACTCCACACCTTAAACAACCTTTTGGCAGCCTTGAAAGTGAAGGAAAGTGAAGTTTAGAGGTGGGAAAAATCTGCCCTAAGTGAGGTTAGTGCTACAAACTTCATTCTCCTTCTTTTAATCTTAGTTAGAATATCATTTGAGCTAAGAAATTTTAAAGAATTGAAGTAAATTACATGAGTTATGGTACTTTAAATTTTCAGCAGCCCTATGGAAGTATGAGGTTGATTGTTTTGATAAATTTAAAGTGGCTAGAAATGATGGTTAAAGTATTAAAACACATGGACATTAAACTAAGTATGTTAATTAAGTTCATGAGTAAATTTAGTTGGATATTAGGGTTTGGAAGGGTGAAAATGTGAATTGGCTTAGGAAATTGTTAGGGCACATTGTAATGGTCAATTAGTGACCATTTTAGATATATTGACCATAAATGGGACTGAAAAATGCTATGGCAAAGTGAGGTGAAATCTGCCCTATGGACAGCAGCATAGGGACTGAAATTTCAGTCCCTTTGCACAGCCATAACTTGGGCTGTGTAAGTCCAATTGAATTTTGGCCAATTGGACATGAAACTAGGCTTATAATGGCACATTTTTGCTGAAGAAACCATGCCCAAAAGACCAAAGCAAGAGGACCAAAACTTGGCCCCAATCCGGAACCCTGAAACTGCCTCTGCAGAATTTGACCAAATGAACAGTAACTGTTCATTTGGCCATAACTCACTGTAGATTTGGTCAATTGGTCTGAAATTTTTACAGAAACAAGTTAAGACATAGACAAACAACTTTCATGAAGGAACCTACCCCAATTTATGGCCAGAACCCAGTCAACCAAGTGACTCAAGTCACTGTTCATGTTACTGTAGATATGGTAAATCTGCAGAATTTGAAATCCAGCCAGCTTGGGTTTTTGAGCCATATCTGGAGCTACAAAACTCCAAATGGAGTGATTCAAAAAAGGAAATTCAACTAGACAAAATAAGGAACAACTTTCATGTTTTACATTTCTTCAAATTCCAACAGTAACAGTGTCCAATAGAACAGTGAAGTTAGGGCATCAAAACTGAAATTTTCTGCTAGTGTGGGTTACACTTTGAATTTGCATTAACACTTAATGCCAACAAGTTTTAAACACCAAATGTGGTATGTTGGGAGTGCCAAAGGCAATGTACACATTTTTATTCTAAAAGTCAACATTTTTGTTGACCAATGATGAATAGAAATTCACAAATTGACAAATTTAAGAGTTTCAAATGCCCTAGTATACCTAACAAGATTGGTTTGGATAGTTTGGCATGCCAATAGGGTTCCATTAGCAGTACTGCACATGGCAACAATGCCATTCGGTGATTTCATGGCTTTTAGCCATTCTGACTTTACATTGAGACTTGGCCTTGTGCACGACATTATTCTGACTTGTTAGCGTTACATTTGCCTGCCGGAGATGCATATGCAACCAATGGTGTGACGGCGAGTACTAGGTACAGTGCGGTTACCCGTTATCGATCCGATCGTCTAGTGTAGGTTACTTGGGCAACCAAATGAATAAAAGTGAACAAAGTTAATGAATTAATGAATATACCAAAATCAAACAAAGAAAGCATACACTTTGCATACACATTTATTTTTTTGCTATTTTCTTCTATTATATTATTGCACCACTAAGCATTATTGCTTAGCGCGTTGCTTTGCCAGCGTAGGTACTGGAGATCCCGATCGTGAGCCCGGTAGACCACGGTGGGTGAGTCCATCCGATTACGCTCGATTATGCATGTCACCTCACTACTGTAGTGCATCGGTAGGGCACTAGGTGTCCGGTTGTCATTTTGATATTTTGTAGTAGATTTGTATTTTCTCATATGTATTTGATCTCATGTAATATATTTTGATGTATATGTAAATTATGAAAATTGTATTTGTTAATGGAAAAGTAGATGTTTACTTGTGATTTACATGCGAACATCACATGTGAATGATGAATGAAAATGGAAATTGAAATGTGGAAATCATGATATTGAATTTGGTGTTGATAATGAATGTTTGAGAAATATTGTTGAGATTTTGGGATATTGGAGTTTGAGATGATGAAATAAAAGTATTGGAAGTGTTTTTAACAGTTTCCGAAGAACGGTTTTCTCCATTTTTAGCCGGTACTCCTCAGGATTTTCTTAAAATTTTTCGGAACCTTAAATGCATGATACTTTTGATAAATGGTTTAAATAATTTGTATTTCATAAATTATGTGCAAAAGCATTTTCTAAATTAATTGAGAAATATTAGAGTGTCTTTGGTACACGGGTGGCATTACTTACTCGGGTATCTTGTACACGGGTAGGGGTGTCACATGCGCCTTTTATTGTCACACCAGGCTTAGTGGGCTGGCTCAAGCCCCTCATGGGTGGCCATCTTGCCGGCGTACCCCTCTGGCGATGCAACTCAAATCGATCGCTTTCGCTTTGGTGGTTTCCCTTCGCCTGTGAGCTGGGATTCGAACCCATATCACCTCACGGGCTTAGCCTCTTACCAATTGAGTGCGACTCAATTGGTAAGAGGCGAAGCAAACCCGTGAGGTGATATGGGTTCGAATCCTAGCTCAGGCAGCGAAAGATTTGAGTTGCATCGCCGGCCTCTAGAGGGGTACGCCGGCAAGATGGCCACCCATAGAGGGGCTTGAGCTGGGGCCCACTAAGTCGGGGTGTGACATTCCCCTTCCCTGAGTCTTTGCTAACTGAGAAACACAATTTTAAGTATTTCAGTACTCATTTAAACTGTGTCTAAGAATAAGGTTCAATAATTAATTTATCGAATTCTATTATTTCCTTAGTCAACCTAATATGTCGACCCTCGATGCGTTCTAGGTAAATTCGGTTTTAATGTTACTAATATGTCACATTCAATAGTCTTTTAGGGTTGGTACATGTTACCAAATTCATTTCCATGTATCTTGCATTTTCTTGCAATTTGCTGGATTCCGGGATACTAGTTTGACCTAGCCAGACGACCTAGTTCCCTCGGTTTTACGGGTTTCGGTTAAAACCACAAACTTGTAGATCTATGTCTTATTGCACGCGGGGCAAAATTTCAGGTCATTCTGAGTTATGTAGACCAAGTTATGGTCATTTTACTATTGCTGGTCAAATTGCATCAAAATTGGTCACTTTAGGTCATTTAAGGTCAATTTTTGTTCGGCCAGTTTTTGCACCCGAACTTGTGCAAGCTGTTTGACTTGCTTATGGTCATTTCTGGGTTTTGGTGTCTTCATAAGACTTGTAGATATGGGTCTTAACTATTCATGGTCAAAATGTCAGGTCAAGTGGACCTGTTTTGAGTGAGTTATGGCCTAAACACTAACTGCTGCCCAAATGGTCAATTTTCAGGCCTTATTTGCACTTAATCCGGATTTGGTCATTTTTCAAGCTATCTTGCAATCAGAATTTTGGTATGCTTCCATCATGAAAGTTGGCACATTTTCTGTCTAGTCTCACCTCCAATTGGTTTCATACCAATTGGAGCCACACACTTAAGGTTCTAAGCCCAAAACCCAAACTGCCTTATTACATTTCCTTCATACACATCAAAGACCACTTTTAACACTTACCAAACTCAACATTCTAGCCAATTCTGGTTTGTACCATAACCTAAACATAGTTCACAACATATTATAGGTCATTTTGGCAACTTACAATTACATTCAACATACATCATAAAGTGCAGAATTTTTCAAACCAAATTTACAACAATTTAATCACCTAACCATAACACTTTTACATGTCCAACCTCATACCATCATATATACATTCAAACTGCCATAACATCCAACACAAGTCAACATTAATATACCATAAACCAAGCATGAATTCCAGCATTCTTCAAGAGTCAACAAACTGCCGCAATGGTACCTTTACATTCCATTAATTTCCAAGCTTCAAATTTCAATTCACATTTACATATACAAGTATACATCACCCAAACAATTTCCTACACAATATATATTTAATCAATCATTTAATTCACCATTTACAAGCCAAAATAAACTGCCTTCAAAGTGTTTCCATGGCTGCCAAAAGTACATTTCCCCATTGAACATCAAACCTCAAAAATCTCTCCATAAATCAAACACCCATAACATCCTTACAAACTTTAACAAAGCAATATTCAAAAACACAAACTTACCTATTATTGGGACTTGTTAAATCTTCACTAAACTCCCTTGATTTTGGTATCTACTTCTTCCTTGTGTGGTGGGGAACAAAATTAATGAAGAAGCTTTTGTGTTTGGAGGTGAAATGGAAGAGATGATGAAGCTTGAATCAAATGCGGCAATGGAGGTTTTGGTGAGTGTTCTTTCGGCATGGATGGAAGGATGGTTGAAGATGAAGTGTGAGTGGGAGTAATCTGCCCACTTAAGATTAAATTTAATCCATAGTGCTCCACTCACCAATTATAAACTATATTATATGTTTAAATGTGTTAATTACTCCATTTACACTCTATTTTTGCTATTTACATTATGTACCACTAAATTAATTTTTCATGAAATTTTCCAAGTGTAATATCATGTGTTTTTAATGTACATTTAGGTAAAAAGACAACTTGGGGTGTCAAATGACCACAATGCCCCTGTTCGGGTTACATTCTCGATTTTTCGGTAACATTGGGTTTTGTCCGTTTTTCGATTTCTCACTTTTCTTTGTACTAATTATTTAATTTTTCTTTGATATTTCTAATGGCATTTATACTTCAATAAGGGTCTATTTAAGTCCTAAAAATATTTTCCAGGGTTCCCCACGGTCCAGGGCTAGCCAACGGTCCATGCCGTGACTTCCCGGTGCGGTCACCCATCGCTAGGGTTCTCGGCTCGCTTAACTTGGTTACATTTCTTTGCTATTATTTTTTCTTTGTTTTTCTTGTATTTTCTTCTCTTGTATTTCATTATTTTATGTCTCCTCACTCATATCAAAGTGTAGTTCTAGGCATCCTAGCTGTCCGGACAACAATGGTCACTAGAACAGTAGAACGCACTACCAAACATAGGGGTGTTACAATACTCATAGTTCATCTACAGCTTGGATTTTAGATACTGGTGCCAGTTCTCACATTTCTAATGATATGCAGGAACTAGCAAATAGTAGCAGCTTGCGTTCTCAAGATATTAGAGTTCGGATTGGCAATGGCTCAACTGTTGAAGCTTTAGCCATAGGATCTAAATCTTTTTACATCTTTAGACATGTTTTGTGTTTGGATAATATTTTATATGTACCTGATGCTTTTAAGAACATCATTTCTATATCTAGTTTGACTAGAAATGGCTATGAATTTTAGTTCACAGATGATGTTTGCAATATTTATTTTGGAAATAAATATGTTGGTTCGGGTTATATGAATGATGGTCTTTATTATTTGGATAATAATGACAAACACAAATTGAATGCAAGTGATCTAAAAGAATGCAATGGCATGGTGAAAACCAACTCAAGTTCAAAATATATTTGGCACTTAAGGTTATGTCATGTTGTAGAAGATAGGATTGCAAAACTGGAGAAAATGGGGATTCTATCCTCATTGGGCTTTGAGCCTACTCCAACTTGTGAATCTTGCCTTTAGGGCAAAATGACTAGATCACCCTTTGTTGGACAAGGGCAAAGAGCTAAAAATATTTTGGAGCTAATACATAGTGATATATGTGGTCCATTTAAAGAAATGGCTAGAGAGGGCTTTCATTATTTTATTACCTTTACTGATGATAAATCAAGATTTGGGTATTTGTATTTGATGAAATGCAAACATGAATCCTTTGAAAAGTTTAAAGAATTTAAATCTGAAGTAGAAAATCAAACAGGAAAGAGTATTAAAGCTCTTCGATCAGATCGTGGAGGTGAATATTTGAGTACTGAATTTGATGAATACTTGAGAGAGCATGACATTGTTTCTCAGCTGACTCCTCTAGGAACGCCACAGCTGAATGGTGTATCTGAAAGGAGAAATCATACCCTATTAGATATGGTATGTAGTATGATGACCTATACTGATATGCCAATCTTATTTTGGGGATTTGCATTAGAATCAGCTTTGTATATTCTGAATAGGATTCCATCAAAATCAGTTTCTTCCACACCTTATGAGATATGGCATGAAAGAAAAACAAGTCTTAAGCATGTTAAGATTTGGGGTTGTCCAGCTTATATCAAAAAGCCGAACACTGATAAATTGGAGACCAGATCAGAAAAAGGTCGATTTGTTGGATATCCAAAAGATAGTTTTGGATATTATTTTATTTGCCTACTTCACAAAAGGTTGTGATAAGTAGAGATGCCATATTTCTTGAACAATAGTTTGTTCAAGAAGGAGGCAAAGGAAGGCAAATAGAGTTAAAATTGGAGAATTCTGACCAACCAACAGATCAGATGGATATAGATCCATCTAGTCAACCTATACCCATTGATGAAACATCTACAGCTGTTCCTCGTAGAACAACCAGGGTATCTCACCCACCAGTGAGATATGGTTTCCTTCATGAAGAAGAACAAGAGTTGTCTACTCATGAAGAAGTAGATCATGGAGATGATCCACTTACCTATGAAGAAGCTATATAAGATATAGACTCTTCAAAATGGATAGATGCTATGAAATCCGAGAATGATTCCATGTATAAGAATCAAGTTTGGGATCTTGTTGACCCACCTGAAGTTTGGAATCCGCCCAAAATAATGCTAATGTAATGTAGAAAATGCTTTTGGTAATGTGCCAAAACAGTTTGGTAGGTAAGTAAACAAATGGCAAAGGTAAGTGTGTGTTTGAAGTTGGGGTGTGAAATGCATATTGAGGGCAGTGTATATTTTAGCCTATAACCTTGAATGTGTAACCTCAATTGGTATGAGACCAATTTGAGGTGAAACTAGGCACAAAATGTGCCAACTTTCATTGAGAAACCATGCCAAAATTCTGCTTGCAAGGTGACCTAAAAAAATGACCAATTCGGATTAGGTGCAATTAGGACCTGAAAAATTACCAATTGGGCAGCAGTGAGTGTTTAGGCCATAACTCACTCAAACCAGGTCCAATTGATCTGAAATTTTGACCAAGAATAGTTAAGACCCATACCTACAAGTCTTATGAAGACACCAAAGCCCAGAAATGACCATAAGCAAGTCAAAAAACTTGCACAAGTTCGGGTCCAAAAACTGGCCGAACCAGAATTGACCAATTTGACCTAAAATTGACCTAAAATGGTACCACTTGACCAGCAATAGTGTAATGACCATAACTTGGTCTACTTAACTCGGATTGACCTGAAATTTTGCACCGCGTGCAATAAGACCTAGATCTACAAGTTTGTAGTTTCGACCGAGACCCGAAAACCGAGGGAACTAGATCGTCGGTTAGGTCAAACGGTGTTAGAATCGACAATTTGCATTAAAATGCACTAAACAAGGAAATGACTTTGGTAAAACATACCAAACCTAAAACCCTATCGAATGTGACATATTAACGACACTAAGACCTAATTTACCTAAAACGCAATGAGGGTTGGTATATTAGGTGATTAAGTGAATAATTGAGTTCAGTGCATTATTTACCAAACACCATCGATAGAGACAGTTTAAATTAGTACTGAAACACTTCAAATTGTGTTTCTCAGTTACCAAAGACTCAGGAAAAGGGAAGGAAACACTGAGTCCAGATCAGGGAGACAGTCATCAGAGGTTTGTGCACAACTAGTTTTTAACTGATTTTATTTTGAATATTTCATATGATTAAATGACATATTTTCTTATGTATTATGTTTAACAAGCATTTGATTTAATTCAATGATTATTGAAAATTGTTATAGTATGTATGAATTTAGCTTTGTGAAATGGTATTTCCACAAGTATTAAGCATTGTTATGGATTGAATAAATTATGTTTTGGAAAATTGTGATAGAACATGTTTTGAATTGTGATGGTGATTTTCATGGAAAATGCAAATTTATGATTTGAATTGTGATGAGCATAAAAATTATTGGATATTGGAATTGAATTTGAATCGAATTATATTGTGATTTATGCTCACTAAAAGGATTGTGATATTGTTTTATATCTCACTATAGATGCTTGACTAGGTTATTACCCGTCTCTCTCATTTGTTGAGAAGACAATGGAGTTAGTTGTGTTTTGATTACCATGGTACGTGCACAGGCTTAGATTTTCCTCTGATGTGAGGTTAGATCTAAGTTTATTTTATCGTTATGGCCCTTCTTTGAAGATTCATTATTGTGATGGTATCAGTGCACGATGATTCGACCTCCCGACCATAGGGAGTTAGAATCTGATTCGACCTCCCCGACCATAGGGAGTTAGAATCACATCGAATATGGCCCTTTCGGATTAGTCTTGCAGAGTTAGTGAGATAAAGAATGAGTTTTGAGATCAAGAATGATTTTTGAGATACAGAATGATTTTTGAGATAAAGAATGAGTTTTGAGATACAGTATGATTTTTGAGATCTGATTATGATTTTGAAATACATAATGATTTTTGAGATACAGAATGGCTTTTGAATGGTAAGGAATTGTGATTTCAATTATGGTTTATGTATAATTGATTTCGTTAGAATTATTTAAATGGATAGTTATGATTTGATAAATTGAATTTTGTGATCAAAGTCATTTATACAAATGATTTACATTATTGGCAATGAATATTTTGAGATGTGGAATTTGATGAGTATTGATTTCCAAATTATTTATCAGTAAATTTTGTCAATGTATATTGTACTATGTTTTAAATTATAGTTGTGCACCATCGAGTTCACCACTCAGTGATAGCTTTGTATCTTTGTCGCAGTAAGCGAGCATAGAGCGATGATTAAGTTGCTTTGAGGATACATTCAGATCGGCTCGGGTATATCATAGATATACCCATGTACATAGGTTTTGATGTAAGCATGTAATAATATGTATGTAAATTATTTGAGCAGTTGTATAAAAACTCTTGTAAAACATTTTGGTATGTAATTAAATGTAAATTATCGTGAATGTAAATCTGAGATTTCATTTACTTAAATAGTTTTGTATTATATTTCTTGTATCTCAGTCTTTGAAAAATCACTATGGATTTGCATTGAGAAATATGTTGTGTTGAGAAATATATTGGAGTTGAGATTTGCAAATACATATTGAAGTGCTTTTCTGAGTTTTCAAGAACTGTTTTATCCAAAATACAGATGGCACTCTGCCAAAATTTTTACAGAAACTCCAATTAAGTCAAATGTGTCAGTTTTATCACTTCAGTTCAAAAAGGTTTTTAACACCTGTAAATAGTGCTCACCACTGTAAAAGAAGTAAGAAAAGTTTTGAAAATCCCTTGTAGTGTATTTAATGGGTTATCAGTAGACGGAGTTGGTAATTCATTAGGTATACTACGGGATCATGTTATGCCTTACAGAGGGGTAGGGTGTGACATCTGGAGCCTGCTACAATTCTGGAAAGCTTGGACACTTTGTTAGAGATTGTACTAGAGCACCTCGATATGCTCTCCGGAGTTCATAGACAGTCAGTCAGAGTCGAGATAGAAATAGAGTTGGTACTCCTCACCACCATAATACAGTGAATCAACCCTAATATAGTAGCGCACTAGTCAGAGCATCCACTATGCGCCAAGGAGAAAGAACAGAAACTTCGGATGTAGCTGCTGGTAAGTTCTTAATTTTTGAAAGAAACAATTAGTTATTATTTGATCCCAACACTACTTAGTTGTGTGCTAGTGTTAGAACTATATGTTCTGTTGCTATTCCTTTACATGGGAATGAATTTTGATGTATTAGTGACTAGTCCTTTAGGATAAAAACTATAATAACAAGTATGATTGACATTAATTTTGGAAGAATTATTAGTTAAAAGTATTTTCTAACACACCATAAATTATAAAGCTAATTGGCGAGCCTACTTAATGTAAGGCAAGAGCACCTAAAAGTAAGTTACAGTAATAGAATTGCTCTAGATGAGGGCAAAGATGTTACTGTTAGTAATTGTCAAGGGATATTGTAATCAGAATCGGTTTAGGATATTAATGGATTCGAGAAAGATAAGATGTTAGAAAACCTAGTCCATGAGGTTATAACGTGGTAATGTTCTCAATGTTTGTATTGTAAGCTGTAGATTACAGTACCAATATGGGATTATTGTGTAGAGCTATGTGCTTTCTCGTGGTATAATAAAATAAGAATATTTGTAAGTAATCTATAAATTGATACAGTTACGCCCGAATAGAGTACTATTACGAGAAAGAAATGTGAAAATTTTAGTCAGAAATTTAAAACTTCAGAACTAGCCTGTCGAAAGACTACACTTGTAAGGTAGCTGGAGTCAGTAACTCAGTTACAATAATGTGAACTACCTGTACCATAGTATTTGCTATAAGTTTAGAGATATCAGTACGACTTATCATCCTCAGACGGATGGACAGTCGAAATAAGTGATTCAGGTAAATTCTGAAACTCATTGAGTTTCTATAAACAATGAAATGAAATGATAATAATAACCTGTAAAATGTAATAAGCCCTCGAGAATATACTGAGAACTTGTGTCCTTGAATCCGAGGGGAGATGGGACAAATACCTCCCACTAACAGAATTTGTATATAATAATAAGTGTCAAGCTAGCTTACAAACGGCACCCTATGAAACACTGTAAGGGAATGGATAACTATGGATTTTGTGATGAGACTTTCGAGGACACAGAATAGTCATGATGCAGTATGGGTCATAGTTGATAGACTAACTATGTCTGCTCACTTTTTGCCAGTCCAAATGGACTATAGTTGGAGAGATTGGCCATATTGTACATAAATGAGATTGTAAAACTGCATGGAGTGCCAGTATCGATTGTATCAGACAGAGATCCTAGGTTCACTTCTAGACTCTGGGGTAGTCATCAGAGAGCCCTAGGAACTAGATTGAACTTTAGCATGGCATTCCACCCATAGATAGATGGCCAGTCTGAAAGGGTGATTCAGATATTGGAAGATATGCTACGGGCTTGTGCGATTGAGTTTGAAGGTAGTTGGGATATACACTTGCCTTTGATTAAGTTTGTTTATAACAACAGCTACCAATCAAGCATTGGGATGCCTCCATATGAAGCTTTATATGATAGAAAGTGCATAATTCCCCTATGTTGGGATGGAGTAGGTGAAAGGAAGATGATTGGGCTAGAAATTGTTTAGCAGACAGAGGAAAAGATCAGATTGATCAGAGATCGACTCAAGGCTGCATCAGACCGTCAGAAGTCCTATGTTGATCTGAAGAGAAGAGATATTGAATATGCAGTGGGTAATAAGGTATTCTTTAAAGTTTCTCCTTGGAAGAGGGTTATGAGATTTGGCAAAAAGGGGAAACTGAACCCTCATTTTATAGGACCAAACGAGTTTCTGGAGAGAGGGTCCTTTGGCATATTGGTTGGCATTACCTCTAGAGCTAGAAAGGATACACAGTGTCTTTCATGTGCCCATGTTAAGGAGGTACAGATCTGACCCATCTCATGTTCTATCAGTTGAATAAGGTGACAATGAAGAATAGATATCCATTGCCCTACATTGATGACTTATTTGATCAGTTGAGGGGTGCAGATGTGTTCTCCAAAATTGACCTGAGATTAGGTTATTATCAGCTAAAAATACAAGAGCAGAGTATTCCTAAAACTGCCTTTAGAACCCGCTATGGCTATTATGAGTTCTTGGTCATGCCATTCGGGTTAACTAATAGTCCGGCTGCTTTTATGGATCTGATGAACACTATCATCATACCATATCTCAACCAGTTTGTTGTAGTATTCGTAGATGATATATTGGTCTATTCAAGGAGTGCAGAAGAGCATGATAGACATCTGCGGATTGTATTGCAAACTTTGAGGGAGAAACAGCTATACGCTAAATTATAGAAGTGTGAATTTTGGCTGAAGGAAATATCCTTCTTGGGGCACATAGTATTAGTAGAGGGCATCAAGGTAGATCCAAGTAAGGTAAAAGCTGTCCTTAATTAGAGGTCACCCATAAATATCATGGAGATTTAAAGTTTTCTGAGTTTAGATGGATACTACCATCAATTCGTGAAGGTATTCTCCATGTTGGCATCTCCATTGACTAAGCTACTTCAAAAAGATGTAAAATTTCAGTGGACGGATAAATGCTAGTCGAGTTTTGATGAGTTGAAGAGATATTTGACTGAAGCTCCAGTCCTGACTTTACCTACTCCGAGTAAAGAATACACAGTTTACAGCGATGCTTCTCACAATGGGTTAGGCTGTGTATTGATGCAAGAGCGAAATGTCATTGCCTATGCATTACATCAGCCGAAACCGCATGAGAGGAACTATCCGACACATGACTTAGAGCTTGCAGCTATTGTGTTCGCTCTTAAAATCTGGAGACATTATTTGTATGGGGAGAAGTGCTACATCTACATAGATCATAAGAGTTTGAAATATCTGGGCACTCAGAAGGAGTTGAATTTGAGACAGAGGAGATGGTTAGAGTTGATAAAGACTATGATTGTCTGATAGACTATCAGCCAGGGAAAGCTAATGTGGTGGCTGACGCCTTAAGTCGCAACACTATGGCAAGTCTACGGGTTACTCCTTTCTCTATGGTACTTGAGTTGAGATCATTACATGCTAGCTTAGAGATTAATGATGAGGGGCAAACAGCAGTTGCATGGCATGTACAGCCAGGGTTGATTGATCAGATCAGAATGGCTGCTCAGAATGATTAGAAGTATTAAAAGCTGTTAGAAGAAATCCGGCAGGGCAAGAAACAAGAATTCTTAATAAGAGATGATGGTCTACTGCTTCACCAGGATAGAATGTGCGTTCCTAATGATGTTGACTTGAAATAGATCATTTTAAAGGAAGCACATGAGTCTCCTTTTGCTATGCACCCTGGTGGCACAAAAATGTATAGAGGGCTAAAGGAGCATTACTGATGGATGGGTATGAAAAGAGATGTGGCAGAATTTGTTTTCAAATGCCTAACTTGTCAGTAAGTGAAGGCAGAGCAACAAGTACCAGCTAGTTTGTTACATCCACTACCAGTACCGGATTGGAAATGGGAGAGAATAACTATGGATTTTGTGGTGGGACTTCCGAGGACACAGAAGAGTCATGATGTAGTATGGGTCATTATTGACAGACTAACCAAGTCTGCTCATTTTCTGCCAGTACAGATGGACTACAGTTTAGAAAGATTGGCCAAGTTGTAAATTGATGAGATAGTAAGACTGCATGAAGTGCTAGTATCCATCGTATCAGATAGAGATCCTAGGTTCACTTCTAGATTCTGAAGTAGTCTTCAGAGAGCTCTAGGAACTAAATTGAACTTTAGTATGGCATTCCACCCACAGACAGATGGCCAGTCTGAGAGAGTAATTCAGATCTTGGAGGACAAGCTACTGGCTTTTGTGATTGAGTTTGAGGGCAGTTGTGACACACTCTTGCCTTTGATTGATTTTGCTTACAACAATAGCTACCAATCAAGCATTGGGATGCCTCCATATGAAGCTTTGTATGGTAAAAAGTGTAGAACTCCGTTGGGATGAAGTAGGTGAAAGGAAGATGATTGGGCCTAAAATTTTTTAGCAAACTGAAGAGAAGATCAGGCTGATCAGAGATCGATTTAAGATTGCATCAAACCATCAGAAGTCCTATGTTGATTTAAAGAGAAGGGATATTGAGTATACAGTGGGTGAGAAAGTATTCCTCAAGGTTTCCCCTTGGAAGAAAATTATGAGATTTGGCAGAAAGGGAAAACTGAGTCCTCGTTTTATTGGGCCATATGAGGTTTTGGAAAGAGTGGGTCCTTTTGCATATTGTTTGGCACTACTTCTAGAGTTAGAGAAGATACATAATGTCTTTCATGTGTCCATGTTGAGGAGGTATCGATTCGACCCATCTCATGTACTACCAGTAAAAGAAATTGAAGTGAATCCAGACCTCACATATGAGGAAGAACCCATAGAGATTCTGGCTTATGAGGTGAAGCTGTTACGGAACAAGCATATACTGTTAGTAAAAGTGTTGTGAACCATCATTCGGGCTAAGAAGCTACTTGGGAACGAGAGGAGGATATGAGGAGACAACACCCACAACTGTTTAGCGACTGATACCAGTTAATATTTCGAGATGAAATTTATTTTAAGGGGGGGAGAATAGTAGCACCCCTATCTGTATAGCCTGGTATATTTCACTGTTCTGGTGACCGGTTTCGGTTTTGGATAATTAAGGTGATTAGAACCACATCTAAGACAACTAGAAAAGCCTTGAAAATAAATAATTAGTAATTATCAAATGGTTAAGTATAAATAAGAAAAATATAACACAAGAAGTTAAATGAGCCGAGAGTCACAGCAATGGGTGACCTTCTTGGGAAGGACTGCGAGGTAGATTTCAACTCAAATTTTGAACCGTAAAATGTAACACCCCTAAGTTCGGTAGTGCATTCTACTGTTCCGGTGACCAGTGTTGTCCGGACAGCTAGGATGCCTAGAACTATACTTAGATATTGATGAGGAGACATAAAATAATGAAATATAAGAAAAGAAAATACAAGAAAAACAAAGGCAAAATAATAGCAATGAAATGTAACCAAGTTAAATGATCCGAGAACCCTAGCGATGGGTGACCACATCGGGAAGTCGCAACGTGGACCGTTGACTAGCCTTGGACCGTGGGGAACCCTGGAAAATATTTCTAGGACTTAAATAAATGTCTATTGAAGTGTAAATATTATTATAAATATCAAAGAAAAATTAATTAATTAGTAAAAAGGAAAGTGAGAAATCGAAAAACGGACAAAATCCGGTGTTACCGAAAAATTAGGAATGCAACCCGAGCAGGGGTATTGTGGTCATTTGACACCCTGAGTTGTCTTTTGACCTAAATTTCCATTAAAAATAAATGATATTACACTTGGAAAATGTCATGAAAAATTAAATTAGTGGTAACTAATGTAAATAGCAAAAATGGGGAGTTAAATGTGGGAAAATAAAACTTTTGAATAAATAAACATTAAACATAACTTGGTGCTCCACTCACTCATCAAAGTGGACCACTTACTCATCATTTTGGATAGATTTCATCTTCGTCCTCAAGCTCCCAAAGAACCAGCCAAAAGTGTCTTGAGGGAATCCACCATTGCTGTCCACTTGAAAGCTCCATGCAAGCTTGATCCAAGCTTGTTTCTTGGCACTTCCCTTCATTAAAAGTTGTCCATACACCTTGGGCAGTAGATAGGCAACAAGAAGACCAAGTTTTGGAGAGATTTTGAAGAGTTTCCAAAGTGGTAAGTATGTGTTTTTTATTATTGCTTCATTAAAGTTTGTGAGGATGTTATGGGTACTTGAATTGTGTAGAGATTTTTGGAGATTGATGTATTAAGGGAGATGTTTATTTTTGGCAGCCATGGAAACTCCTTAAGGGCAGTTTATTCTTGCTTGTAAATGGTAGATTAAAGGGTTGATTAAGTGTTTATATGTGTAGGAATAAATTGGGTGATGTATACTAAGTATATGTGAATGTATACTTGAATTTGGAAGCTTGGAACTTTATTCAAAGTGAGATACAAATCGGCAGCTTGAATTGTGAACCAAAAAAATGTTATTTCATAGTTTGGTTTATGGAGTTGTATGGTTGAATTATGGTACTTGTTGTGGCAGCTTGTGTATGTGTATAAGGGTTTGAATGTGGACATGTAAATGAGCCATATTATGTAGTTAAATTGTGTGTAAATTAGACTTGGTAAATTCTATACTATAAGGTGCATATTGAGTGTGGTTATAAGCTGCCAAAGTGACAAAAAATGTGTTGTGAAATGTGTTTAGGTTATGGTACAAAACAGAAATGGCATGAATGTGTAACTTGATAATGTTCCTTTGATTGAGTGATGGAAAATGTGCAATAGGGCAGTGTGTAATTTGGCCTAGAACCTTAAGTGTGTGGCTCCAATTGGTATGTGACCAATTGGAGGTGAAACTAAGCACAAAAAGTGCCAACTTTCATGAAGGAAGCTTACCAAAATTCTGCTTGGAAGGTAACTTGAAAAATGACCAAATCCGAATTAGTGCATTTAAGGCCTGAAAATTGACCATTTGGGCAGTAATTAGTGTTTTGGCCATAACTCACTCAAAACAGGTCCAATTGACCTGAAATTTTTACCATGAATAGTTGCAATATATATCTACAAGTCTTATGAAGACACCAAAGCCCAGAAATGACCATAAGCAAGTCAAATGGCTTGCACAAGTACGGGTTGAAAAACTGGCCGAACCTAAAATGACCTAAAGTGACCAATTTTGATGCACTTTGACCAGCAATAGTAAATTGACCATAACTTGGTCTAGTAAACTCAGAATGACCTGAAATTTTGCCCCGCATGCAATAAGACATAGATCTACAAGTTTGTAGTTTTGACTGAAACTCAAAAACTGAGGGAACTAGGTCATCCGGTTAGGTCAAATTAGTATACTGGAATCCGACAAATTGCACTAAAGTGCACTATACATGGAAATGAATTGGGTAACATGTACCAACACTAAAAGGCTATAAAATGTGACATATTGGTAACATTGAAACCTAATTCACCTAGACTGCATCGAGGGTCGACATCTTAGGTTGATTAAGGAAATAATGGAATTCGATAAATTAATTATTGAACCTTATTCTTAGAGACAGTTTAAATGAGTACTGAAACACTTCAAATTGTGTTTCTCAGTTAGCAAAGACTCAGAGAAAGGGAAGGAAAAACTGAGTCAGAGGCAAGAGACAGTTATCAGAGGTTTGTGCACAATAGTTATTTCTTTTGAATTTTTCAATTGAAATAAATTATGATTATTTGTATGTTATTGTTTTAAATTGTGTTTGTGCACAATAGTTATTTCTTTTGAATTTTTCAATTGAAATAAATTATGATTATTTGTATGTTTTTGTTTTAAATTGTTTTTGTGCTCAATAGTTATTTCTTTTGAATTTTTCAATTGAAGTAAATTATAATTATTTGTATGTTATTGTTTTAAATTGTGTTTATGCACAATAATTTTGACTTCTCATTTTCTACTTAAAAATTTAATTGAACATTATAGTTTTAAATTGTGTCCGCGCACAATACTTTTATATTCACTACTTTTACTAGCAAATTTATTTGGAGAAATGAGTTATGAATAATTTTTTATTGTTTTGGTTTTGGGAATATTATTTGAAAATTATTGTGTTGCCTACTTTATAAATGGAAATTTTGAGATAAATTGTGTTTAGTGGTATCGGAGCAAAGTAGGGACGGTGATACGTAACGCCTACGATTCTTGGGAACTCTCACTCCTGAACTCAGGAGCTTGCAGGGATGGCAATACGTAACGTCTGCAAGTGCTCTGATAAGTACACTATATTCCTCCCTCTTTGACTTGTCAGTCTGAGGTGAGTGTGGATGAGTACTCATTATTTAGCTAGCTTCCTTCCTCATTGATTTCGATTATTGGGGTAAGTGTGTCTTGTCGTGGTGTACAACACGGCATGTGTGGAAAAATTGTGTCATGGCCTGAATTGTGTTATCGATTGGCAACACTGTATTCTTCAGTCATTTGATCAAATTGTGTTATTGATGGGTAAAACAGTATTATTCAGTTATTTGATCAAATTGTGTTATTGATTGGCAAAACTGTATTGTTCAGTTATTTGATCAAATTGTGTTATTGATTGGCAAAACCGTGTTACTTAGTTATTTGATCAAATTTGTGTTATATGAACTTTGTAAATTGTGAAATGGAATTGTGAATCATTTGATTTGTGAATTGTCAATAAAAGATTTATATATCGCATTTCAAATTGTTATTGTGCACCACTGAGTAAATTTTACTCAGTGATAGCTTTTCATTACTGTCGCAGGTAGATAGACTGACAGGGCAGCAAACTAGGCTGCTAGTGCTTCAGTGAGAGATCATCGAGTATATTGAGTATACCATATTTTGCATTTTGTATTATAATGTATGATCACTGTATGTATATAGTGTTCTTGGTTTTGAGCAGTTGTAAATTAAAATTGTACATTGAAGTTGTAAAAATAAATTGTGAATTATTTTGGCTTGAAAAATTTATACTATATTTCTTTTATCTCAGCCTTTGGAAATATTGAAAAATTATTGTGGTTTGAGATTGAGAAATATATTTGAAGTGCTTTTTATAGGTTTTTGAAGAACTACTTTATTCAAAATACAGATGGCACTCCACCAAAATTTTTACAGAAATTAATAATAATTCAAATGTGTTAGCTATTTCACTTCAGTTCAAAAAAGTTTTTAACACCTGTAAATAGTGCTCACCACTGTAAAAAGAAGTAAGAAAAGTTTTAAAATCCCTTGTAGTGTATTTAATGGGTTATCAGTAGACGAAGTTGGTAATTTATTAGGTATACTATGGGATCATGTCATGCCTTACAGAGGGGTAGGGAGTGACATAAAATGTGACGCCACAGTCCTTAGGACTATTATGAACACAGTGGAAAAGAGAAAATCACAGAAAAGAATTGTAAAGCAGGTCAAATAATTAGGTCAGGGATCCAAAAGAAATGTCGAATAACTAGTAAACCAGATTGAACCAGCGAGGGGCAATATGGTCAATTCACCCCTAGAGCTGACACCTGACCTAACTGTTCAATAAAATTGGAGAAAAGAAAATTTTGGGATTAAGAATTAAATTAAAGAATTAATGGAAAAATAAATGCAAAAGAAAAAGGAAAAGAAAAGTTTATTTACATCATGCATGACATAAGCATGATGCAATAAATTTAATATTTAAAAATTTGAAATTTTGGGATAATTATGTATTAATAAAGTAAAAAAATTCAAAAGAAATTCATTTTTCTTCTTTCCTTCTCCTTCTTGCTGATTTCATCTGTTTCTCTCATCTCTCTCATTTTCTTCCTCCACCATCAAAGCTTGTGTTAAGCTCTCACAACCCCAAAAACCTCCATTAATTTCAAAACTCTCTTAAGAAAAAATTTCCCTTGAGCTTTGATTTCAAGATTGAAAAAAAAAAGAAGATAAGGAAAATTGAAGGATTGGAGAAGTGGAAATTCACAAATTTAGGTAAGTCCATTTTCTCTTTTAAATTAAGTATTATGAATGGATATGAGGTTGAATAAGTGTAAATTGCATAGAAAATATGAAAAATCATGCTTGTTATGAGTCATAAAAAAATTCAACAGCCATGAGATTGAGTGGAGATGATACGTTTTAGTGCAACAAATTATGTACATAAGTTCAATGGAAGTATTTGTTATGCTTAGAATGTTTCAATTTCATGAGTTGTGCAAATTAAAAAAAAAAAAATTAGGGTTCTTGGTGCCATTGAAATTGGGAGAAAATTTTGAGAATTAGCCAAATGATGTAGTTATCCTTAATTGAGTTGAGTAATGGTCAAGTGTGACCATTTGAGATGTGTATGAAGTGTTGGAACTAAGTTTAAATTCGGATTAGTTATGGTCATTCTACAGGCAGCATGACCTAGGTCCTTTTCAGGGACCAAAACTAAAAATTTACTAACCCAATTGGTGTGAGGCTAATTGGGAATGAAACTAGACACAAAATGGCACATTTTTCATTTAGGAATTATGCCCAGAAAGTGACCATAACTTAGTGAACAAATTGGCCAAATCTGGATTAGGCAAACTGACCTGTACAAAAATGACCAAATGAATAGTGTTTGTTCATTTGGCCATAACTTGGGCTAGGCAAGTCCAAATGATATGAAATTTTACTAGTAGAAAGCTGAGACATAGCCCTACAACTTTCATAAAAAATACGAGTCCAAATTATGCCCTTAACCAAGTCATTCAGCCACCCAAAATTAGTGGCCTAAAACTGCCAGAACCAAATTAGTGCCTAGAAAATCTAGGTTAGATCAATCCGGCCAGCCATATTCAAATAGCTATAACTTGGGCTACAAAACTCCAAATGGAGTGATTCAAAAAGGGAAATAAAGTTAAGACAATAAGGAATAACTTCTATGAAGAAAACTTAGTGAAATTCTAATAGCAACATGACCAAAGGAATAGTACAAAACAGGATACCAAAACTGAAAATTTGAAATTTGTGCCTAAAGGACTTAAGATTTGAGAAAACAACCAAAACCAACAAATTAGGTAACCAAAATGTGGTATGTGGGTGAAATTAGAATGTCCATACCTATTAAGCATTAGAAAGTCAATAAATTAACTTGAATAGTATCATAAATAGTAACTCCAAAATACAAATTTTAAAGAACGTCAAGTTTAGCATATTAAAGCTAGGTATAAGTAGATTTGAATTTTTTTTTAGATTTATGACAAGTTGTGATACTGAAACACTGTGAAACTGTGTGTTTTAGTGGAAAAGAATACCGAGAAAGAACCCGAGACATCGAGTCAAGACAAAGAGGCGACTCGCATAAGGTTTGTGCACAACATAGAATTTTCTATAAATTTTCTTCTACAAATTGTTTTAAATGAATTGTGATATTAAATTGTGACTTAATTGTATTGAAATATTTATTATGCTTTTGACTTAATTTGATGAAAGTTTACTTGTATGTGCTAAAAATGGCAATAAATGTTATATACATTGTTAAGATAGTTTTGAAACCACAGTGTCATGACCATATATTTGAATGCCTCATTAGCATGACTAGTGGGGGAAATCAGTTTTGAATTTTGATTCCTTATCTGGTTGAAGTGTTGAGGTGCGTGTCAGTAGAAGAAGAAATTGAATGGATATCCATATATTTGAGCTAGCTAGCCTTGTGATGTGACTTCTCATAAGCCTCTGGCTATTGAGATGATTATTGTTTCGAATGGCATGATATAACTGTGTATTTTTATGAAATTTGTTTTGAGACTTTCGAAATAAAATTGTTTGGATTATAAGCTTATAAATCATGTTTTGTATTTATTTCTCATATTCAGATCAGTTTTTGAATAAATATGATTTAAAGTCTGCATAAATGTTATTTTAGTATATTGTGCATCACTGAGTCATATTACTCAACGATAGTTGTTATTACTATCGCAAATATAGAGACTAGAGGAGCAGCAAAATTAGCTGCTGAGGATTGTGGAGCCACCTTCCCTGAAGTTTTATCGGGTGTATTTTATACCTTGATTGTAATAACTATTTTGATGTATGTAAATGTATGTACAAGTAGAACTGGTCATGAGCAGTTGTATAAAGTTTGTAATAATATTAATTTGGATTTTTCTAATGTAAATTCTGGATTGCTAAATGTAAATTATTTTAACTTTAATGAAAATTGGGAATGAAATTATTTTGCTTTAATTTAAATGAAATTACTTAGTATTATTTTGGATGATATTGAATTGGAAATTATTTATTTGAATTTTGGAATTTGAGAAATGATGTTGAAATTTGTTGTGGTGGATGTTGAAGTTGTTGAGTTGATGAGATAAATAATTGAAAGTTTTTTTTTTTTAGGTATTTGAAGAACTGTTTTATCAAAATACAGACAACACTCTGTCGAAATTTTTCTAAAATTTGCGAAAAAATAAAAGGGAACAAAAATTTTAACTAGTTTTCAAACTCTAATTAAATGTTTTAATACCTGTTAGAAAATGCTCACCACTTCTAAAAAGTAAGAAAATAATTTTAAAATCCCTTGTAGGGTACTTAATGAGTTATCGGTAGGTGAAGTTCGGTTGTTCATTAGGTATTCTACGGGATCATGTTATGCCTTACAGAGGGATAAGGTGTGACATACATCAAACAACAAAAGAAATTGAATTACAAAACTAAAATAAAAATTTTTTAATTTTTTTGTTCTATGGCAGCAACAATAAAACATGAAAAAAATATGAAACATGCAAGAAAATGAATGAAATTGTATGACAATATTCCTAAGACATTAATAAAGAACTTAGAAAAAAGAACAAATAAAAAGAGTAGCAGAAAGATTAAATCCAAATATTAAAACCAATGTTGTTTATGTATACCCAGATTCTAACGTTTTAAAACTAGTTTGCATGCAAATCTATAAGGAATTAAAGAAAGATCAAAACATGAATGTTTTAAAGAACATTTGGAACTCCAATATAGAATCAAGAATTACCCAAAAGGAGAGAGCATCATCGAGTTATGTCATTGCTATGTTTGGTTTTATCAAAATAACACAAAATCGAATGCTAAAACTTGAAAAATCATATGTCAAAAATACAAATTAGATTAAGATGAGTTATGTGTGAAAGTTGCACAATTTTGAGTGTAAAATCAAGAAAAAAATAACTTCAGGGCTAGAAATTCTACCTACCTATGGCTTATAAGCAAGGCATAAGCTAGATGCCTTGAAGAACACATATAGTGTTTATTGTTTGCTCTCAAATCAATTTCATTCTTAACATGAAAAAGAACTCGAGAATACTTACAAATGCATAAAAGAGATGTTATACTAATGTTCTACATGATTGAATTATATTCTACACCATGTCTTACCTTTGTAAAATAACTATAAAATCTCAACAAATGTAGAAGAAAAAGATGAAGAAGAAATTAACATGTATAAGAGAGAAAGGGAGAGAGTTGGCGTGTGGTGTGGCTGCTAGGGTTGTCTTTGGTACTATTAGGTGTGTTATGCATTTGATAAATGCCTCTTCAGCAGAATATGAGATGTATTTATAGGCATATTACTATATAGGAAGATTTACATTGGCTTATTAAGAGGATCTTTAACTTTATGCTACCTAATTTCCTATTTAACTCAAAAGAGCATATTTCTTCCCATTCAACTAAAAAGGAGTAGATCACCTTCTTATTTACTTTTCCAAAATTGGCAAGCAAGGATATTGGGTGTCGATTTTTATTTATTCCCTTTTGTTTCACTTATTTTTCTTCCTTTTTAGTGTGATTTCCTTCCTAAAGAGCAGAAAGAAGACTAGATTCACTCCCACCTACTCCCTTTTGACCAAAATTTGGCTTAGAATAAGGATTTAATGGACCTTGCTCTAGTTGGTACTTCCTGGGCTTACCCTGGTTTAGTGCAGCACTGGGTTAAATCCAACTAAAACATAGGAGGTTCATGTCTTTACTTCCAAGCCTTACAGCTCTCTCTAACCTATTTTATTATTTTCTATTTTTCACTTTTCTTCTATAATCTTATTTAATTATTATTTTATTTTATTTTAATCATGTAGAACATTATATTCCATTTCTTCATGCATTTTCAGCATCTTTGAGACCTTTGAAACTTTCATTATTAAGCTCCTTATTGCATCAAATGTATATGTTCTTCAAGGAAGAAAATTTAGGGGCCTACAGGTATTGTCTAACTCTTGGCCCTTATGTGCTTGCTCATATTTACCATGACTTATGCAACTTTGTTCCTTCAAGTACCTCTAATTCATTTAAAAGTACTTGCAACCCTTTGTGGATTGTTTAGTTTTGGCTACCCACCTACTTTCTTGCATTGGTGGACATTGTGTCCAAGTCACACGCCATGTTAATACCTTGTTATGGTGAGTGATTAAGACAATACTCTCCAACAGAAAAAAAAAAAAAAAAAGCTTCAAGTGGCATTTGAATTTCCTCTATGACCTCTAGGAGCACTTAGAAAGTCAAATAGCCCCCTTTTCCCCTCTTTTCTTGGTACTAGATGGGTCATCTTTCAAGTAGAGAGATATCATGAAAATATCGAGAGGACTATCCTCTTGGGATGGAGCAGTTATTATACTTGTCATATAATAACAAGGGATCTTTCTAATGGCTTGATTCTTTTGTTATCATCACGGACCTCATAAAATATCCAATTCGAATAATTTAGCACACTTTTTGGGTCAAATCATAATTTAGACCAATAAAAAACATCTGAGTCCAAGCCGCATTACAACATTTATTGTTCACTTGTGCACGTGAATTACTTAATAATGATTGGACAAAAATGGTTTGATTGTAAAAGTTTTATGTTAATTTAATCATTAAGTTCAAATGGTGCTAGATAAAACCAATGTGAGGGGCCAATTTAACCTTTATACTTTAAAATTACTGACAAACAATGAATCGTGTGTAGTGGACTCATCTCTAAAACTATGGTGTTACTATAATCATTATATTAATGTTATTGATTTAATCTTGTAAAATCATGGTGGGTGGTATAATTATCTTGATTGAGTCTGCTTAAGTATCTCAAAGCTGATTCTGGATGGTGGTGAAATATATCGATATCAGTATGCTAGGAGATAGGAATCAATAGAATGGTGCCATGGTGAATATGATTTAGGAATCAAAAATATAATCAATCAAACAAAATGTGCACGTACATGGAATCATCAATTACGATGTTAAGTGCCAACTCTCTATTATCGTGAATGAAGTATTGTGGCGTAAGAATGAGTGAGAACGAGAGTACCTAATAAGATGAAGAATTCAGTATTGAAAATCAATGGTGTAACCAGAAGCGATTTATATCCGGGGACTCAAAGTAATTATCGCGGCATTCGACGTGCTTGCTTTTGCTGCGCCAAGCTAGAGCAAGAGAATTACCAAGAAGAAACTAAGAATTGAGATAACCAGACGTAGAGCCGCCGATCACCACAATCATCAAATCAACCGTATCCGATAATACTAGGGAGATAATACTAAAGTGCAAACCATGAAAAAAAGTGCCTTTGATATATGAGAAATATCTGGCACGAAAGGTACGAATGTGTCGAAGGAGATGAGTAATGAAATCGTCAGGGCATGGAACAGCGAATGGATAGTGAAATACAAAGAGACCGTGGAGATAACAAGTAATTTACGTCATTGCCGATATAAAGTAGATCACCAAGCGGAGTGCCATCAGAGGGTGTAGTTTTGCAATCGAGCTTGGGGGGGTTGATCTCGCTTTGAGGAGATGATCGCTCGCCGAGAAAGTGCTCGGATGCATACTTGGCTTCTGGAGATGCATACACTTTGAGTAATTTTGAGAAACTTCAAAAGCCAGGAAAAAACTGATAGAAGAGAACCAATCATTTCAAAACAAATGTTGATTTAGAGTAATGTTGTAACTCTAAAATACTGTATGAATCATCTCTGTTATCATATCACAGCAATAGAAAGAGAAGACCGATACCACACCTAACGCTGGCTGTGAGGTATAAGATGAGAAATCATGAGTTGAGCAGAAGTGGAGAAGCTGAAAAAAGGAACTAAATTGGCAATGTGTTAGGCGGGAGTAGCTCCATATCCATATTTGCTCCGCCAAGTTTGCAAACCTTGAGAGAAATATAACAGACTTACCATCATATAAACTCTTCTCGTTAAATCACCTAAGAGAAATCGGTTTTTAACATCCATCCGAAAAGTTTTTCCATAAGAGGCGGATGAGAATAGCTAAGAGACTCAATAGATGTTAATCAAGAAGTACCGATAAAGCCCTCCCCCCATAATACACTTTACTAGTGTGTATCTACCCGCTCTAAGCTAAGCCAGATTGATTTCAGGCCATTACTATCTGCCCGTGGTTTTTTGTAAATCCAATGCAACCATAGGAAGCCAAGTTTGAGGTAGATCAAAGCTCAAGTGGGCAAGAGCTTTCTCTAAAGCAAGCCGCATTCACGAGTCCACGGCTAAAGATGCAGAGTTGGTCTGCCTCTCACGAGCATGAATGAGGTTGAAAAAGGTTGCAAGAAGAGAGCAACAATGAAAATCAGAAGATAATGAGGAGTTTCTCATACTGAGAACTTTGGCGAGTAGTGCTAGTAGGAGGACGAATAGGAGCAAATCTCAAACACAACGTGTCATTCAACCCAATAGTGTGCTGGTAGTTGGGCCACAATATGACACCATCATAATCAAATCACGAGAAATAGGAGTCAGATCAGAGTCGGTGAAAAATAGAGAGAGTGAAGATTGAGTGATGAAATTTGGAAGAGGTAAATAATACGACACACCCAAGGTAACATTATTAGAAGATGGATCCCACAATAGATACTCGGACACTGATACAATGCCATAACTAAGAAAACAAACAAAATAGTAGCACGGAGCAACAAGAGCCGATCATATGGGTTTGTAAGGTGTAAAAAGAAACACAAAAACACATCCAAAAGGTTTACAATGAGGTTGGTCCAAACATCGGGGGAAAATTTTCACTTTTATGAAGGAGATAAATTATGAAGAACCACAGGTAGGAAGGCGATTAATAACAAGATGAAAAAAAAAATTTTTCTCCAAAAATTTCGTAAATAAGAAGAGAAGAAAGAAGAAATGCGTCAGAGAATGATGGCGCGCATGCTCGAGATTCTCACAGAGAGGTCATGAGGTGAGAAAACGAAACAAACTCGTTGAGTTGTGTATCAAAAAGCAAGAATCTCATATTCTCCATTCCATGGCGTCGAGAATTTTAATGAATTTTAATTATCTGTGAGAGAATTTTATTTTAACAATTTTGCAAACGTGATGTAAATTTGTGATAACTCGCATCGAATTTTCAAAAGAACTGAGAGAATAATGTTTCAATCATGCAAAAAATAAAAAAAAATTTTTTATTGAGAAATAGAGAAATACCCCAAATGTCGTAAACTTGATGAAATAAAGGAGTGTCCATAGTATGTATATGGGAAAAAGATTATGAAGTTGTTGTAACTGTCACGCGTGAATTGTTTAAATGACTCAAACTTGCATTATTATAAGATCCACAAAATTAAAGAAACGATTTTAAACAATGAAATAAGCTAAGATAGCAGAGATGGAATTTGAATGGAGGAGAATGGGGATCAGTCACATGTTGAGGATTGGGGAGGGGAAGAAGAAGAGATAAGCTCAAATAATCGACCCACTCTCTGGACCTCCCCAAGAACTGCCCCAAAGGAATCTCGCATTCTACACCACACCCATGGTGAAAAAAATAGTCCTTTTTCACATCCACACACACCATGGTGAGAAAAAATAAGATTTAGGGCAATAATAAGTGTTATGAGATGAATAAGTGAGATGTAAACATGATTACACATGACCGATGGGTGGATGAGTATTTGAGTACCATTTGATCGGGTGGTATGATGATACGTGTTAAGGAAGTTTCTGAGAAGATAAATAAGAATTTAAGATTAGTACAATATGCAGACATGCAGAGTCAATAAGCCAAAGCCCCACACCCGAGTGCAAGATGGCGAGAATTAGAAGAGATAAGAAGAGATGAATAGTTTGCCAAGATCACTCGCATGGTGATGGCGATGAGCCCTCAGAGCAAATAACCAGATCAGCAGTGAGAAGAGGTCGGGCTGAGACATTCTTGACCTGATGCCCCTTGATTTCTTCCTCTTGATCTTGTGGGTTGTGGGACAATGAATATGGCGTGACCAAATAACTGCATTTTATTTATGATATGACAATATCCAAACGACTAAAACAATTATTTAATTTACTTAGTTGATGATTGATTACAGTGGAGGATCAGATTGAGGTTCGTGAGAAAGAGCTTCAAAAGTTTCAGTTGAGGAGCGAGGCAAGAACAGTAAATTCAATCTCTTGAATATCTTGTTGAGCTTTCCAATGATGATTTGGAAAGTGTAGCAGACGCCTTTCGTCAACGGCCTCATCAAGAGCCGAAGAGCCATTAGAACTTGAAAGAGATGATTCAATGATTTTTGGATTTAGATTTGATATTTGATCCCAAATAGGTTGGACTCGCAAGAAAATCATTCCATCCCGACTGACGCTTCTTGTTAAGTTATGAAGTCAAATCGGTTTAATGGGCAAAGTCACAGTTGGTCCGATCGATGTCCTGGCCACAAATGCAAAAAATTGCATTTCTTTCGTAATTAAAAAGTATGATGTGGATGGGATGACAGAGGTATTATGAAACCAGTGATGATTGGATGATTTTTTTACTATCTGATCAAGATTTCCGCCACAATGAAATTCTTGCATGCATCTTTCTTGCCAGAGGATATTCTCGGGAATGTGATACCAATAGCAATAGTATGATCAAAAAAAAACTTAAACCACTCCAAACTTTATAGTTGGGAACCAGATTACCAATTAAAATAGTGCATTAGGTTTCCATTTTCCCATTGATGTCAAGATGGAACAGAAAAAATGGTATAATAATAGGTATGAAAGAATGAAAGAATGAAATGAAGAGAGACAGCAGAGAGACCCCAAAATTACCCAGCCCAAAAGCGGAATGATTTTATTAAATGTAACCGCCGCCCGCACTGCGGCCCATGGTGATATTGTCAGCTCTTGGTAGAAGCCCTCCTGATTTTAAAGCAGTCTTACGCTAACCACTAACTTATAAAAGGATCTCCCTCCCTTGCTTGCCGATGTGTTTGCCTAGGTTGGCAATCCACCTCCTTTTATGGGACTCCCCTTATGGGACGCAGGTTTGCCCCACTATCGCCAAGGTTGCACGGTTGCAATTTATACCATGTTGTTAGAAAGAAGAACACAAGAAATGAAGAATTGTGTGTATTTGTTGTGTCTCATTTTACAGAGATATTACATCTATTTACATACATATATATATGAATAATTTTGGAAAAAATACAAAATAATAATTGCTATACACACAAATCTCAAATAATCATGACATTCTTGGTCAGTTTGTTGTAACACATCTATAATCAAATCATGTGATTAATGAATTATGCTAACATATGGGATTCTAGGTTAAGTCTAATAAGAGGGGAAAAAAAAAAAAACTATAAATAAAGTTGGACGGCAATCCAACCACATTTGTACAAGGAAAATGAACCCTCAAGGACTTGCAGAGAAAGATAGGTAGAGAGAAGGAAATATTATAGAAAGGGGTTATTAATTGTGTTCCATGCTAGTCAAACAAAGCAATTGATGAGTTCCACAAATTTTCTTGGAGACTAATGAAACAATTAATTATAGCCTGTGATCCATGGTAGTTTCATCAAGATGATGAAAACACCTCAACACGTCAAATTGCTTTTTAATGACTAATAAGGCAAATAGATGCTGTTGAGTGTTGACTATATTGAGGTCTATGATTCGAGACATGGGTGCCTGAGCATCCTGCAATTAAAAGAAGGTGAAGTCCAGCAACATAGTATTTATTGGACGTATACCATGACTGGGAGTAATATCAATACGAGAAAATAATAAGAGAAAGTAGGGAGATATGCATTTGTCTTGTTTGATTTGTGTTTGGTTTGCCAGAGAATGAAAGAAAGTGGAGAAGAAGAGAAATGAGAGAAAATAACTGATAACATTTATTTGTTTTAATTAGAAAAAAATCGTTTGTGGTTTTCCTTACAAAACATTTTCAAGCTTGATAAAAATTTCCAAACTAGTTTTAGTTTTTTAAAAGTTTATTAATCATTCAACACTTTTAAATCCTTATTACAAAATTATAAATTTTTTATTTACTCGTTAATTCCTAATATCTTAGTATGAAATTTTAAATTTTAAATATACAAATAAAAAATGCTTATCATTATATTTTTCACTGATATATAGGAATTAAAATTACTACAATAGGGATTAAAATATATTCTGATATAAATCTCAAGAGATTTTTTTAATTAATTTTATAATAACTTATATATTTGAATTATTTCTTTTGTTCATTTTATGGTAATTATTAATAATATTACTAAAGTAATTGCATAAAAAATTAATGAAAAAGGAAATTTATTTTATAAAAATAAAAATCATGATAAAATTCTCATTCTATTATTATTATTATTATAAAAAATTATTTATCTTCTTTAATTTAATGGAAGTCTAATGAATTGAACAATGATTTCATAATGTTCATTAGTATAGTGATGGTAAAATTAAAAAAAAAAAAAACTAAAGCATAAATTAATTACTTATATTTTATTTAAAACCGTGAAAAAATATGGAAAGAAAATAGATGTACGGATGTTTGAAATATGAAGAATGATGTTTGTTTGGGAATTTGAAAAAGTGGCTTTTTATTTGAAATATTAGTTGAGTACGTTTAACGTTAAGCAAGTGAGAATGTCATGTTTTTGAATTGTTTGCCAGAGGATTCAATGTATCTCTGTCCTTTGTCTTGTCTTTCAAGAAAAAGCTTTCTTGGAAAATAATTAAGAAAACAGGCAGTCTTTTTTTTTCTCAATTTTAAAATTTATTAAATATTTATCTCTTAATTTCAATTATTTTTATAAGATTATTTAATTTTAATTTTATTTAAAAAAAAGTCTCTACTGTAATTTTTAATATTAATTAGCATATTTAATTAAAAATACTTATCTATTTATTTCTTTAGCTTAAGTTATTTGTTGTTTTTTTAACTTAACATAATTAATGAGCAAAAATTTTCCAATATAAATAGATGAGCATCCATTATGTTCATACACAACACTTAACAAAAAAATAAAAGATATTTGTGAGAGTTTAAAAGTCAAATAATTGTATTTTTAGTGGAGTTTTGGGTTCAACCGCTAGCATAAAGTTAGTTTGAATTGCATGATAAAATTGTCGGACTATTATATTTTAGAGGGGATAAGTCAATATAAAAGCCAATTGCATCGTTTTGTGGGCATTGCCCACAGCAGAGAGCTTAAATCTTTTTAAAGAAAGTGAGATATTCGTGTCTCAATCTAATCAATTTTGTTAATTTGTTCTTTATATTTTAATTTTTATTTTAATATATTGCAATTGCACCAATAGTCTCCAATTCAAATTATTAAAAATACAATGGTATGTTATCTTCTCTCCATTGTTTTCTCTGTCTCTTTCTTATTTTTCTCCTCTCTCTCACATCTTTAAGGGTCAAATTAATTAAAGATTATTTATTAATAAAATTATTTTACTTTAAATAATTATTTTAGTTATAAAATTTGTTAATAAATTAATTATTAATTTATATTTCTTGCTATTTCTTATTATTGTTATTAATTTAAATTTTATTAAATTCATTATTTAAATTGATATTAAAAAAATTAATTTTAGGGTTTTAATTTACTTTTTTTTCCCTTTAATAAGAAAAGATTTGCTATCAATCAAAAATTCGAAATAACTCAATGGTGAAACTCATGTTGAGCAGTTGGAGCATAGTATGGGCTAGCGATAAGAGTAATGTCTCGTCGAAATAAACAAACCATTGGATAGTGGTGAATGAGGTATGATGCACTGGAGATGGATGACATGGTAGTTGACCAAGACAATATCCTTAAATAGGATGAGTTAAGAATATGAGATTGTTTGGGGGGGGGGGGGGGGGGGGGTGTAACGTCCCGAGAATTTCGAGCTCTGAATAGTACTAGTTTCGATATGTAAATAGTATTATTCAAAGCCAACTCGAAAACTAAAAATGAGATGGAAATTAATTAAGATAAGCAGAACAAAAATCAAAGTGACCATCGGGCTGTGGACTTAATTGGTGTTATTTAATTTATCAAAATAGGATTTAACTAATTGAAAGGAGTATGAAAATTTAATGGGGACATAGAAGAAATTATTAAATTTTCATAATTATAAATAAAATTATAATTATAAATATTTAGATATTTTGTAAATAAGACAAAATTAATTAATTAAGTAAAATATCTCATTTATAAACATCACTTCACCATCATCTTCATCATCTTTTTCTTTCTTCTTCATGTGCCGCCCCATGCTCTCTCTCTACCTCCATGAAAGCTTCCTTTACAAGCTCTACACTCTTAAATTCTTCCATAATTTCCACAGGAAATCAAGAAAAACCCTTGAATTAAACCTTGATTGAAGAAGCCAAGCAAGAATTCAAAGAAATTTGGAAGATTAGTAAAGAGGGAGAGTTAGCCAATTGAGGTAAGTGATGATTCAAGTTTAATTAGTTATGAATTTATGCATTTCAAGTTTAATTGTGGAGATTACTATTGAAATTGATTGAAATCATGTATGTTGTGAAGAAAGAGAATTTCGATCATGGAGGAAGGAGTTAGGGTTTTTGAGTTTTGATTTAATTAACTTGATTTCTAGTCTTGAATGAAGTAGTAAACATGGTTTATTAACTTGAAATTGATTAAAATTGGAAGATGGGATTTAGGGTTTTATGCAATTAGGGTTTTCATGGCATGAAACCTATTTAATGCTATTATGGTTATATTATGATGATTGGATGTGTATTTATAGAGAAACATTAATGATTTGGTGAAGAAATTTAATGAATGGATATTGTGCATTAAGTGTTGAATCTGGACAGCTTGAGTTCAATGAGGTTAAATGCTCATAACTTGAGCTACATAATTCAAATTGAGGTGAAACCAAAGGGAAATTAAAGGTAAGATAATATATGAAAACTTTCATGAAGGATCCTTGACCTGAAACTGACTAAAAGATGCCTAAATTAGGGCTAGAATCATGCAATGCCAAAATTGGAAACCTTGAAACTGACCAAATGAATAGTACGTACTAAATTAAGCATAACTCACTGTACAAAACTCTAAATTGAATAATTCTTGAACCTGTGTAATCCTGAGACATTTGGGAACAATTCATATGAAGACTATGATGTTAAATTATGATTATAACCTATCCAAGTTTGCTTGAAAAAGTGAGTCCAGAAATTTGCTTGGATTCTGGAACTGACTTGAAACCTGATAATTTATCACCTGAACAGTTTTGGCAAAATGACCAAAACTTAAGCTGCACAAATGCAAATTAAATGATTCCAAAGCAAAAATAAAACATAAGACATAGACCTACAATTTCTATGTTTTGACCCGGACCAAATTCTTAGGGCAAAGTGGTTGAAATTTTAGAGTAATTCAAAATTGCAAAACTAAAATTCCTGTAATTTAGCAATTTAGCCTTATGATCTTCGTATAGTAAACAGGGCATATCTTCCTTTGTATATCTCCAATTGAGGTGCTACAAAATGATTTGAAAACTTAAGACAAAGGCCTAAAACTTTGCTTTACAGACATTGTACAAATTCTAGATATAAAGTGATTGGATATTGAGTGCAAGTTCAGGTAAAAATCTGAAAAATCTGAAAACCTCATTATAAGGCACCCAGGAATAGTACCTTGTATTTTGGCTAGAACTAATAATATAGACTTCCAAATTGAGTGATTCAAAATGATAATTAAAGCTAAGACAAAGGCAAAACTTTCATGAAGACTAATTTGACAAATTATGACTGGAACTTAATTGAAATTGAGTTCTAAAGACATATTCATATTCTGCCCTATAATTTGGAATAGTTAGAATGTATTTTTATTTTAGGAATTTACTAGGAATTTATTTGGTTTTTTATTGGGGGAAGTTAGAATAAGTATTGCAACTTTTGAAATTGTGTTTCAGTGGAGAAAAGAAGTTTGAAGTAAAGGGAGAAATAGGTCAAAGCAAGGAGACTGAGATAAGGTTTGTGCACAACTCAAATTTTCTTGTATTTTAAATTTGAAAATGAAAAGAATTTATTATTGTGATGAAAAGGAAGACGTTTGGCCATTTTTATTATTGTAGCACGGGAGTGGCCGGATGTATGTAATTTAGAAGTGCTGGTGAAATTGATGTGTTGCCAACTATGTGTGATGATTTGTGATGATTTGAAATATTCATTTGTGTGAATGGAAATTGTTTTAAAATCACAGTTTGCATGACATACTTTGATTGCTTTCCTCATTTTATGAGGTTGAGTTTGGATATGTGTGACACCCCTTACCCGTCTACAGTATATCCGAGTAAGATACGTCACACGGTGTACCGGAACACTCTATTTTATCTTAATTAATTTTTTTATCATAGTTTTGAATATAACTTGTGAAATATAATTCATTTAAGTCATTTATTGACATTATAATTTATTTGAAGTTCCGAAAATTTTATAGAAAATTCGGCAGAGTACCGGCTAAAAATGGAGAAAACAGTTCTTCGGAACCTGTGAAATACACTTCCAATGATATTCAATCATCTCAAACTCCAATATCAAAATCTCAATATTTTTTTCAATTTCATTTCTCAATCATTCATCTTATGTGATAATCATGTATAAATCACAGATAAACATTCACTTTTCCATTCACAAACACAATTCTCATTATTTACATGAACATCAAAATACATTTCATAAGTTCAATTACATATGAGAAAATAAAAGTTAGTTACAAAATACCAAAATGAAACCTAGTGTCCTACCAATGCACTGTGGATGGTGAGGTGACACGGACACTATGCAGAGTCAGCGGATGGCCTCACCCATCATGGGTCTACTGGGCTCTCGATCAGTATCTCCAGAACCTACACGTGGCAAAAGCAATGCACTAAGCAATAATGCTTAGTGGTGCAATAATAAAATAACAGGAAATAGCAGAAAATAAATATGTATTGAATGTATATGTCTTATTTGTTTGTGTTTGTTATATTCATTTATTTCGTTAACTTTGTCCACTTTCATTCTTTTGGTTGCCCAAGTAACCTATACTGAACGACTGGACTGGATAAACAGGTAAACTGGCACTGGGTATCAATTCACTAAATGTGACACCCCTTACCCGACTACAGTGTAGCCGAGCAAGTTATGCCACTCAGTGTGCCGGAGCACTCTATTTTATCTTAATTCATTTTTATCATAGTTTTGAATATAACTTGTGAAATATAATTCATTTTAAGCCATTTATCGAAATTACTATTTATTTGAGGTTCCAAAAATTTTATAGAAAATTCGGCGGAGTGCCGGCTAAAAATGGAGAAAACAGTTCTTCGGAACCTGTGAAAAACACTTCCTATATTCATTTTCCATTATCTCAACTCCATTTATCAAATTCTCAACAATGTTCAGTCTCAGTTCTCATTCATCCATCTCATATGATACCATGCATAAATTCATATATAAACATTCACTTTTCCATTTACAACCACACTTTTCATTATTTACATGAATATCAAAATACATTACATAAGTTTCAAATACATATGAGAAAATAAAATCAATTACAAAATACCAAAATGACATCTAGCGTCCTACCAATGCAATCGTTGCGGTGAGGTGACATGCATACACTATGCGAATCGTGAACCGCTTTACCGAATCTGTGGTCTCTGGCGCCTATCCAATCTTCGGTACCTACGCAGCGTAAAAGCGCGCGCTAAGCATAAAGCTTAGTGGTGCAAATAATAAAATAGAAAGAAATAATATACAAATAAAAATCATAATTTCTTAGCCATTGTGTTCATAAGAACTGAATAATTACCAACTTAGTTTTTAGTCGAGGGCTAATTACATTTTATGATATTAACTTCTTCATGAATTTTAAGTTTTCATTGTATTCTATCATAATCATTCCTGATATTTAGTTTTCGTATTTTCTTCAATAATCAGTTCAATTACAGTTATACTTTTCCATGCCCAAGTAACCTATCTTCGACGATCGGATCGATAACGGGTCGTTGGCACTAGACACCGCGGTGCCTCGTCATTATACCATGGGACGCAGAACGTCAACCACGTATGCAGTCAGTATGGCTAAAAAGCCATGATATCACATAATCGGCATAAAAGCCATGAATACAGGCATAAAAGCCATGGATACGGGCATAAAGCCATGAATACAGGCATAAAAGCCTTTCCTTTCGCAGTACTGCTAAAACAATACCCTATTGGCATGCCAAACTATCCAAACCAATCACATTAGGCCTACTAGGGCATTTTGCATATTTAAGTTTCACAATTTTTGGATTTCAAGTTTTCATGTCACTATTCATTTCATTAGTCAATTAAAATGTTGACTTTTGCATAAACAATAGGTACATTGGTTTTAATACTCCCAACATACCACATTTTGTATTCAAAACTTGTTAGTTTTGGTCACTTTCTCAAAGTTTAGGTCATTTTGGCAAAATTGCCAATTTTTTTTTGGTTTTGGTATCACTATTTACCTCATTGGTCAACAAAAATATTGACTTTTAGAATAAAAATGTGTACATTGACTTTGGCACTCCCAACATACCACATTTGGTGTTTAAAACTTGTTGGCATTAAGTGTTAATACCATTTCCAAGCATTAAACCAAAGGAGCAGATTTTTTAGTTTTGGTGAGTCAACTTCACTGTTCCATTGGACACTGTTACTGTTGGAATTTGAAGAAATGTAAAACATGAAAGTTGTTCCTTATTTTGTCTAGTTGAATTTACTTTTTTGAATCACTCCATTTGGAGTTTTGTAGCTCCAGATATGGCTCAAAAATCCAAGCTGTCCGGATATGCATTCTGCAGAAATTTACCATATCTACAGTGCATGAACAGTAACTTGAGTCACTTGGTTGAATGGGTTCTGGCCATAATTTGGGGTAGGTTCCTTCATGAAAGTTGTTTTTCTATGTCTTAACTTGTTGCTGTAAAAATTTCAGGCCAATTGACCAAATCTACAGTGAGTTATGGCCAAATGAACAGCTACTGTTCATTTGGTCAATTCTGCAGAGGCAGTTTCAGGGTATCCGGATTGGGGCCAAGTTTTGGTCCTCTTGCTTTGGTCTTTTGGGCATGGTTTCTTCAGCAAAAATGTGCCATTATAAGCCTAGTTTCATGTCCAATTGGCCAAATACCAATTGGACTAGCACAGCCCAAGTTATGGCAGTGCAAAGGGACTGAATTTTCAGTCCCTATGCTGCTGTCCTAGGGCAGTTTGCAACCTCACTTTGCAATCTCATTTTTCAGTCCATTTGTTGGTCAATCTACCTAAAATGGTCACTAATTGACCATTAAAATGTTCTCTAATCAATTCCTAATCCAAGTCCACACTTTACTCCCAAAACCCTAGCTCAAATTCAAGATTTTGTACAAGTTACCCTAGTTGACTAACTAACTCATTTCCTTATGTTTATATACTTTATTCATGATTTCTAATTCATTCCAAGTCCATTAAAAAACACTCAATCCTATTTCTCCCTAGGGTAGCCGAAATTTATGGAGTACATATACATAAATTTCATCCACTTAATTTATAAATTCTTGCTAAATTCAAGTTCCTATGCATGAAATTAAAGAGTTTTTGATATATAGTGCACTAACCTCTTGTAGCTTAAATCCAAGCCAACCCAAAACTTCAATTTCTTCTCCTCTTTTAGCTCCCAAAATATTAAGCAAGGTTCTAGGGTAAAATTTAGTGTTGGGAACTCAAGGAAATATGGTGGGAGTTTAGGGTTTCATGAGCTTGCCAAGCTCATCAATGGAGGGAGATGGGAAGAGTCACGTTTTGGGGAAGAAGAAGAAGAAGAATGGCTGCTGTAATTTGTGTTATTTTGGTCTTCATTTATGTCTTTTAATAGTTTAGTCAAATGGTAGCTTATTTGTGATTGGTCACAATTTGTAAATGACATCATCAAGATGTCATAATTGAGCTTTTTCTTCATTTTCTTTCCTTTTCTCCACTAATCATTTTCAATTTGATTTCTAGTAATGTTTATTCATATTTTATGTTATATTAATTATTTACTCAACTGGACAAGTCGGCCAAAAATCACCTCGGAAAGCGAAATGACCAAAATGCCCTCCGTTTGGCTTAACGGGTCAAAATTGTCTGTACCGATTGAAAAATTTTTTCTAAATATTTCCTTGGCATTATAATGCCATAGGAACCTCAATGACCCTTCTCTGGAGTCCGAAAAATTATTTTATAATTTTTCCCCCGGGTCTAGGGCTCCTCGTTACGAGAACCGCAACTTCCCTCCGGTTACCCATCGCTTGGGCACCGGCTCGTTTTGCTTGGTTGTATTTTATTTCTAAAATTTTTACTAAATTTTTCTCATTAATATTTTAGTTAATTATGGTCCCTCACTTTGATTTGAATATTTTTCCGGACGTTCTAGCTGTCCGGACCGACACCGGTCACCGGAACAGTAGACTGTGCGGAATTGCTACTGGGAGGATGTTACACTCGGGCCGTCACACCATCGGTCACATATGTATCTCCCGGCGTGCAACAGAACAGCTAACAAGCTGTAAATAATATGAGGCATGAGGCCAAGTCTCAACACAATGTCAAAATGGCTAAAAGCCATAAAATCACAGAATGGCATAATGCCATGTGCAGTACTGCTAACTGAACCCTATTGGCATGCCAAACTATTCAAACCAATCTTGTTAGGTATACTAGGGCATTTGATACTTTTGAATTCTTCAATTTTTGAATTTCAAGTTTTGGTGTCACTATTCACTTCATTAGTCAACAAAAATGTTGACTTTTGGATAGAAAATAGGTGCATTGATTTTAACACTCCCAATGTACCACATTTTGCATTTAAAACTTGTTGGAATTAATCACCAATACCATTTCTAAGCTTAGCACTAAGGGGGCAAAATTTTCAGGTTTTGTACCCCAACTTTACTGCTCCATTAGTGACTGTTACAGTGGAAATTTGAGGAAATGGTAAACATGAAAGTTGTTCCTTATTTTGTTTAGTTGAATTTATTTTTTTGAATCACTCCATTTGGAGTTTTTTTGCTCCAGATATGGTCCAAAAACCACAGCTGACCGGATTGCAAAACTGCAGAATTGACCATATCTACAGTGCAGTAAACAGTGACTGCCACTGCCTTGTTGGATAGGTTCTGGTCATAATTTGGGGTAGATTTCTTCATGAAAGTTGTTTTTCTATATCTTATCTTGTTGCTGTAAAAATTTCAAGTCAATTGGACCATTCTACAGTGCGTTATGGCCAAATGAGCAGTTACTGTTCATTTGGTCATTCTGCAGAATTTGATTGCAGGGTATCCGGATTGGGGCCAATTTTTGGTGTACTTGCTTTGGTCTTTTGGGCATGGTTTCTTCAGAAAAATTGTGCCATTATATGTCTAGTTTCATGTCCAATTGGCGAAACACCAATTGAACCTACACAGCCAAAGTTATGGCTGTCTAAGTGGGCTGGAATCACAGCCACCCTGCTGCACTCACTAGGCAGCATACCCATTTCAGTTTTCCATGCAATAGTTCACTCCAAATTATGGTCAACTTACCTTAAATGGTCACTAATTGACCATTAGAATGTTCTTTAAAAATTTCATAAGCAAAGTCCAAGTTTCACTCCCAAACCCTAGCTCATATTCAAGGTTTACACAAATTACCTTAGTTAACTAACTAATTCATTATCCTTATGTTTATATACTTTAAACATGATTTCTAGTTCACTCCAAGTCCATCAAAAACACTCCATCTTGTTCCTTCCTTAGGGCTGCCAAATTCCATGGGGTATATACACATAAATTTCATTCATTTGATTCACAAATTATTAAGTCTTTAACATGGAATAAAAGAGGTATAAGTGTAAATAGGCACTAACCTCTTGTAGGGCAGAATTTTCCCAAGCTTGACTTCACTTTCTTTCCTTTTTTAGGCTGCCTAGAGTTTCCTTAGAGTGTGTGGATAAATTTTTGTGAAGGTAACTTAGGGTTTAGTAGTGGAATTTCATGGGAAATGGAAGTAATTAAAGGAAATTTTCATGGAGGGTTATGGAGGAGAGGTCACGGCTTGAGGAAGAAGAAGAAGAAGAAGAGCAGAATTTTTTTGGTCTTCTTTTGTCTCTTTTATTAGTTAATTAGATGGTTGTTTAATTGTGATTGGAGGGAGCTTTTAAATGACATCATAATATGTCATAAATGAGCCTTTTATCTCATTTTCTATTCTTTACTTCTCTACTTATTTTCAATTTAATTTTTAGCAATATTTATTCACATTTTATGTCATAATAATTATTTACTCAACTGGACAAGTCGGCCAAAAATCGTCTCTGAAGGCGAAATGACCAAAATGCCCTCCGTTTGGCTTAACGGGTCAAAATTGTCTGTACCGATTGAAAAATTTTTCTAAATATTTTCTTGGCATTCTAATGCCATAGGAACCTCAATGACCCTTCTCTGGAGTCCCAAAAATTATTTTATGAATTTTTACCCGGGTCTAGGGCTCCTAGTTGCGAGAATCGCAACTTCCCTCTAGGTTACCCATCACTTGGGCACCGGCTCATTTGACTTAGTTGTATTTTATTTCTAAAATTTTTACTAAATTTTTCTTATTAATATTTGAGTTAATTATGGTCCCTCACTTTAATTTAAATATTTTTCCGAACGTTCTAACTGTCCGGACCGACACCGGTCACCAGAACAGTAGAATGTACGGAGTTGCTACCGAGAGGGTGTTACAATATGTTTATCCTCCACTTGAGGGGTTGAGATTGGTTATATTATCCTCCCTCTCTGGTTTACTAGTTGAGGTTGATGTTGGATGGGTGCACTCATATTTGCTACCTAGTTTTGCTTCCCTCATTAGTTTCGGCTAGATGGGGTTGAGATAGCTTGGTCATGATGTACAATATGATATTGATCGGAAATTTTGTGTCATTACTTCAACTGTGAGATGTTGGCAACGCTAGTTATTTTTAAATGTTATAACAAATGTGTTATTGAAAATAAATGATTTGTTGATGATTGAGAATATTATTATTTTCATGTTTCATTTAAAAGATAAGGGTGTAGCTTTTAAATCCCATGCATGCATAATACGTCTAAAAAGTAAGGAGATTGTTTTTGCTATGCACTCATTTACAGCTTGCTTGGAAAGGGGAGAGGAAACAAAAATAAATAAGGGAAAATAAGAATGATTAGACACTTTCCCTTGTTTGGATAGAAAGAGGAAAATGAAAGATGGGAAGGAAAGTAAGCTATATTTTCTCTTGAAAATTTTGTCTCCAATTTGGAGAGAAAATAAGGAATCAAATGAAAAGTGGCCTCTTAATTAGTCAAATTACATAATTACCCTTCTAAATTTTTTGCTACTTTTTGCATACAATTTGTAAAAAAGGGTAAAATAGTAATTTAAATTATTTTCTTTCCACTCTTTCTCTTCTGAAATAAGGGAAAATAAGTTTATTATTTTCCACTTAACCAAACATAAGAAAAATAAGAGAGGGAAGGGAAAATAAAAATTATTTTCCCTCTCTTATTTTCCTTCCTCTCCTTCAAGATATCCAAACATAATGTTAATGATACAATGTCACCTGATGGGATGTTTATTATGGACCTAAAATGATGTCATCATGAGATGCCTTCTACGAAAGACCAAACTCTAGAAATAAATATTGATCATGATGTTCCTATTTTTGAAAATGCACTATCGATAGGATCTGTGAGTCAGGCCCACTAGGTGCAATGACTTGTCTAAGCTTGAATTGTAATTCGTGCCCTTAGGGATCTCATTCTTTCTTTTAAGCCCATGTATATAGTGTTATTAGAAACAAAAGCTCATAGAAGTACAATAGAGTTTATTCATAAGTCGCTGGGTTTTAAAGGGAATTTCTCTATAAATGGTAATGGTAATAGTAGGATTGTATTGCTTTAGAGATTTAAAAATGTAGTTTAGTTACTTAGTTTTTCTGAAAATCACATTGACATTTTGGTCAAGCAGAGGAGGGCACCTTCTTGGAGGCTTATAGGGTTTTATGGCTACTTTGAATGTCAGAATTGTCATCACTCATCAATCGAAAGCTCTAAGTAGGCAATCGAACGAGCCTAGGTGCATGTTGGGTGATTTTAATGATTTACTTTGCCATAGTAACAAATATAGGTAGGTTCCACATCCTAATTCATTGAATAGTGGTTTTAGAGATGTTGTTCACTATAGCAGCTTCTTAGATGATTACGTCAAATTATATAGATATTTAAGGTGAACGTTCATTGCATTTTGTTAGCATTTAGTATCTTTTATGTTTATTTTTATGTGTTTTAATTATTAATTTAGAAAATATGTTAATCCAACTCAATTAATTGATTTTTATATTTTATCAGGTGTTTTTATGTGGTTCTAGAATCAAAGACGAGTTTGGAAGAGATTTAGAGGTCAAAACATGAAGAATACAAGGCCAGAAGTTGTACACGGGGCGTGTAACCTGCCCCGTGTAACTTCCTGGACCCTGTGTAACTCTCTGGACTGAAGAAAACTTGAAAACCGAAGTGGCAGAAATTTACACAGGGCGTGTATTAGTACACAACCCTTGTAAAGTCTCTTAACAGCAATTCTGATGCAACTTTTCTTACTTCCAACTCGACCCAGATGGACTCCTAAGGCTTCTAGGACTCTAAAATTAGGTTTTTTACACCAGATATAAATATAACAAGTCAAGAATTGAGGGAAAGAGAATTAACATTCAATAGCCGATTTGCATTCAAGGATGCACCTCAACTTCAAGGAAGGCAAGGGAGAAACAAGATCTGCAAGATTGCTAGAAGGGATTTTCAGCTGAAACTCCAAAAGTTCAAGGTTGCAGCTCTGTTTCTGTGTTCTTTTACTCTATTTTCTTCTCATGTCTTCTCTTTATCTTTTTATAAACTTAATTGTAAAGCTCACCATGGGTGAGTAGGTTCTTTATTCTAGGGTTAGGGAGTAGCACTCAATTTCACTATGGATATAGTTTTATTTTATTTAATACATTGGGTATTTTATTCTTTGATTTAATCTCTTGTGATATTAATGCATGCTATGTGTTGATACCCACTTTGTATTGATTACAGATATTAATTGAAGGACTGAAAGGTGAATATTAATATTAGAAAATCGGGATTTTGAACCTAGAAAATCAGACCCAAAGATAGGCTGATAACCTTTGTGGAGTTCCAAAATTAATCATAGATCTTAAAGGGTTTTGATTAGGACTAATCACCAATGAAAGTAGGGTTTGGCTCTAATTGAAATACACCTTAGATATATTGTGAGAGGATCTAGGATACCTTAGGATTAATTTCCATCAAAGCAACAATCTCCCATTTATTGAATGAATTAGATTAATTTTATAATTGATTGAAGTGTGAACCCCTAGATCTAGAATGCCTTTATCTATTAATATTCAAGTTTAGTTAATTATTTAGATTTTATTTCTTTTAATTTAGATCTAATTATTATTTCTGTAAAATTCGATCGTCTAGATAATTAAAATCACTATAGTTTGGTACTCAACAGGGTCCTAGTGGGAACGATACTGTACTAATCACTTTATTACTTGTTAGCGATCTGTGCACTTGCGGTGGTTATAAAACCAGCAAACAAGTTTTTGGCGCTGTTGCCGAGGACCAGTGCTTGATATCAAATGTTTAGTGATTTGATTACTATAGACATTCTAATTTCTTTTATAGTTTATTTCTTATTTAATTTTATTTTTACTAATTTTTCATGTGTGGTACATTGAGATGTTTCATCAATAAGTCTTCACAAATTTTATTCAACAACACAATGAACCATTTTACAATGCTTGGAGAAGATTCAATGAATTGATAGAGCAATTTGCCAATCATTGTCTTTCAAATTATGAACTCACTCTCAATTTCTATAATGGTCTGGATAAAGTAACAAGGAATTGGGTAGATTATGGAGCTTGGGCTATCTGTAATCACGTTCTTCAAAGAAACCATGGGGATGTCATTCACTTGTTGAATGACATGGCAGATTTTGATTACTATTGGCATTGGGATCCTTCAGTACAAGGTTGGAGTCATCAATACCCTCTAGACACCTATCAACCTAATATTTCACGCTAACCATTTGAGCTACAACTAGAGAACAGAGTGGAAATTGAAGAGGTGATAGCTCTATTAGAAAATTTTAACAATCTAATGGTAAACAATGAGCTATCACTATGAGGAGGAAACAAATGAACAAAGTTGGGAGAATGAAGAAGCTTCATTGGAATTTGAACCTATAGAAGAATTTGAGCCTGAAGAATAAAATTCCTTTAAAGATGACTTACCAATAGAATTCCCATAAAAACAGGAGTTACTTGAAGAAGAAGTGAAACTTGAAGTTAAAGAAAACAACTCCTTTATTGTTGGAGGGCCATTAGAAGAGTGCTTACATGAAGATAGATCATAAGTGAAGGTGGTAGATGAAGAAATTGACAAGACTATCAACTTGAGCTTATTAACGATGTTTACACATACACCACCAGAAGACCATTTTCTATCATGATCACCTCTTGCATCATCATATATTCTGCATGAGCTAAAGCAGCCCTCATCCCAAGCATATCACTCTAAACCATGTGTTGTTCATGTAATGTGCAATCCTGTTTCAAATCTTGCCAATCTTGAGGGTACCACAAATCAAGACCCATATGTGGTGTTACATGACAACTACTATGGGCAAAAACTGCTTTTTGATCAGTAATTCTAAAATGGGTTAACCTAATGACCTTAAATTAGTGTTTCTTGGGAGGGAATCCAAGTTTTAAATTTAATTTTTGTATTTGTCTATTTCTTTTACTTTATCACCCTCCCAAACTTGATTTCAATGTGTGTTCACTTTGTAGGTTCAAGAAGCACTTGAAAGGAGCAATGAAGATCAAATTCACAAATCTTCAAGGGAAGGCACGCTTCAAAGGGGGAGTATTCTATATGCATTAGGTTTTCCTTATTATTACATTTATGATGTTGCTCTTGACCTGATTGTGATATCTCGATGACATTGAGGACAATGTCAAATTTGAGTTTGGGGGTGCATTTTATGCATTGCATTCATATATTGCATTTCATCACCTTATTATGTCTATATTATATTTGTGTGTCAAAAATCTAAAAAATTTTTGCAAATTTTGAAAATTTTGGACTTTTTCAAAAGGCTTTTAACTTAGAATTATAACTAAAACCTTGATGAGCTAATGATTAGACTCTTTAGGAAAGAGGAATGAATGTAACTGAATGGGTAAAAGGGCTTCAATATGTTGTTTGTGAAGAAATTAATCACCTAAGTGGAGTTAAACTAGTTAAACCCCTTGGCGGATGTCGAATCCACTAGAAATTAAATTATCTAAAATTACCAATTATGAAATATTTTTCTGTAGCAAGTGGTAAATCCAGGTCAAACCCTAGAGACTGAATTATTAAATTTCATGTACTTGTGTAATGGAAGATGAAAGAAACAAAGATTTGGGGGGGGGGGGGGTGTGGGTTGTAACACAAAATCAGAAGAAATCAGAAATTCAAGAATTAAATATGAAAATCTCAATTTAAACAAACTTCAGTCCAAGGTAATTCTCATTCCAATGCATTGATTTGATCATAGATAAAAGAAATACACTTATCTCTTATTCAATACTTAACGTAGATTTACCAAACAACGAGGTGAACCCTTGACTTCCTTATACTCATAAATTCGAGCCCAGCACTCTTATTGACTCTAATTATTAACTGAATTGGCATTAAGAAATCTTCATCAAATTAATAACTGCTTTAAGAATAGGAAGTAGTTAAACTGAACAACAATTTATGAAGCATAAATCATTTAATTCACCTTATTGTTTCCTTAGGTTATTATTGAAAACTGGGATTGTAATTAATAAAACCTAATTGCTACTCATGTTCAATCTTACACACCAATTACGGATTATGAAGATGAACTAGCAATTGATCTCATCAAACAATTAACTAATAGGCCTTTTTAGCAAATTATTCAATAGATCAAAAACAAGTAAATCAAAAAACAATAGATATTCAAAAAGGCATAAATTAAATTAAGAACCTGGTCTCACAAATCAAGCAAAAGAACTTGAATCCCTTGAACTGATTTAAAAACTTCGCCACTCATATTCATGGCTTATAGAAATAAAAATAAAGAAGAAATCTAAAAAGATAAATGGAGAGGCTGTTGAATTGTCTTGGAGGCGTCTAAATTCTCCCTTTGTGACGGCTATTGCCTCCTCTATTTATAATAAATAGACTAGGGTTAGGTTTTTAGAGTCTCTATCAAAAATTGCAATTGGAGCAAAATCAGGAAACTGATTGTTGACGGATACATGGCCAGTGTATCACTACATGGCCCAAAGCCGTGTAACTTACTGGAGCTGAGTGGGTCTGTTTTATATCGACACATAAAGTTACATGGGTCTCCAAGATTTACACGAGTGAAATTACATGGCCCGTGTACTTTGTTTCTTCCTCGATTCTCTAGATTCCTTCTGGTAGAATGTTACACGGGTCTCTGGTTGTGCTTACACGACCCGTGTATTTTGTATCAACAACACTTCTCAATCCTTTGACCTTTTCAAGCTTCCTTCCACACTTCTATGCTCCAGAACTTCACCAAAACCCTGAAAAATACAGCAAGAGTCAAATTTCTCCATTTAACATAATTATTTCAACAACTCTCTAAACATATGTCTAATAGATAAATATACTTAACCAATTGAATTAAAAACATAAAAACACATTAAAAACACTAAATATGATGGGAGTAAAATTAATAAATTATGCACTTATCAAATTCCTCCACATTTATTCCATGCTTGTCCTCAAGCATGAATTAAATTCTTAATCAACTCCACTTAGAAGTTCCTTAACTTGACCCTATCACAATCATTCTCTAACAAAAGATTAAAAGCTTGAAAGAAGAGGCAAGTAAGGTAATAACCATCACAACAAATTCCATCAACACCATACAAATATATCAACAATTTTCCAACATAAAACAAAAGGCTTGAAATCAATTAAGCTCACACAATTAAAGTTCCATAAAAATTTAAGTCAATATATACCAAAACACAAGGTTAATTTATCAAGGCACAACAATTATAGCTCTTTGCAAATCTTATGGGAGATAAAAATGCCCCTTTTTTTTATTTGAAATTGGTACTTCTCTCTTGTCACAATTATCACTTTTTTTTTTTATTTCAACCGTCATCTTTAGAAAAGTAACTTGCTCATATCCTAGCTAGCTTTTGGCCTGAGAATCGACATGGGTTCATGAAGACCCCTGGTTAGTTTGCTTAACTAAAATAGCGGAGCAATTTTCAAGTTCAACATTTTATTTCCCCCACTTTATGCATCTACATATTATAAAGTGCCCTGATATATTAAACAAAGTTCTGAAATATGCATGACACTAGTTTAAAGCGCACATAACTAATCATTTCACCATTAAATCAAGCCTAAATGATTTATGCAGGAAAAAAAAATTTGCTCTATGGTATGGAGAAGAGGGAAAATCCATCATTAAAGTTACTATTACCTTGCCTAAAATCTCAAAAATTCAATTTAAAATAGAAAAGTCATTTCAAGGACAAAGCACTTCTCTCCGAGAGTTAATATAGAATCATGAATCAAGCTTAAAAGAACAATTGTTTTTTTAAACAATTAAAAAGATTGTAGTTGTAACATCCTCTCGGTAGCAACTCCGTACATTCTACTGTTTCGGTGACCGGTGTCGGTCCGGACAGCTAAAACGTCCGGAAAAATATTTAAACTAAAGTAAGGAACCATAATTAACTCAAATATTAATAAGAAAAATTTAGAAAACATTTTAGAAATAAAATACAACCAAGTCAAATGAGCCGGTGCCCAAGCGATGGGTAACCAGAGGTAAGTTGCGGTTCTCGCAACTAGGAGCCCTAGACCAGGGGAAAAATTCATAAAATAATTTTTGGGACTCCAGAGAAGGGTCATTGAGGTTCCTATGGCATTAGAATGCCAAGAAAATATTTAGAAAAATTTTTCAATCGGTACAGCCAATTTTGACCCGTTAAGCCAAACAGAGGGCATTTTGGTCATTTCGCCTTCAGAGGTGATTTTTGGCCGACTTGTCCAGTTAAGTAAATAATTATTATGATTCAAAATATGAATAAATATTGCTAAAAATTAAATTGAAAATAAGTAGAGAAGAAAAGAATAGAAAATGAGAAAAATGCCCATTTATGACATATGATGATGTCATTTACTTTCTCCCAACCAATCACCATTCAACAAGCTTTCTTAAATCACTTAAAAGAGACAAAGAAAGACAAAAAATTCTGGTCATCTTCTTCTTCTTCTTCCTCAAAACGTGACCCTCTCTTCTTCCTCCCTCCATGAAAATTTTCTTTCATTTCCTCCATTTCCCATGAATTTCCACTATAAAACCCTAGACACCTTTCATTAAAACTTGTCCATACAACTTGGGGAAGTGTTTGGCAGCCTAGAAAAGCAAAGAAAGTGGAGTTGAAGCTTAGAAAATTCTGCCCTACAAGAGGTTAGTGCTTACTTATGCAAAGATTTCTTTATTTCCATGTTAGGGACTTGAATTTAGTAGGAATTTGTAAACTAAATGGACTAAATTCATGTGTATACATACCATGGATTTCGGCTTCCCTAAGGAAGGAACAAGATTGAGTGTTTTTGATGGACTTAAAGTGGACTAGAGATCATGTTTGAAGTACATAATTATGTGGATAATGACTTAGCTAGTTAACTAGGGTAACTAGTGTGAAATGGAGATGGGAATTAGGGTTTTGAGAAGTGAAAATTTGACTTGGCTTAGGAAATTGTTAGAGAACATTTTAAGGGTCAATTAGTGACCATTTTAGGTAAGTTGACCATAATTTGGACTGAAATGTAGCATGGCAAAGTGAATGAGTATGCTGCCTAGGGACAGCAGTAGGGTGACTGAAATTTCAGTCCACTTAGACAGCCATAACTTTGGCTGTTTAGGTCCAATTGGTGTTTGGCCAATTGGACATGAAACTAGGCTTATAATGGCACATTTTTTCTGAAGAAACCATGCCCAAAAGACCAAAGCAAGAGGACCAAAAGTTGGCCCCAATCCGGATACCCTGCAACAGCACCTGCAGAAATGACTAAATGAACAGTAACTGTTCATTTGGCCATAACTCACTGTAGAAATGGTCAATTGACCTGAAAGTTTTACAGCAACAAGTTAAGACGTAGACAAACAACTTTAATGAAGAAACCTACCCCAAATTATGGCCATAACCTAACCCAAATGGCAGTCACAGTCACTGTTCATGTTACTGTAGATTTGGTAATTCTGCAGTTTTGGTAATCCGGCCAGCTATGGTTTTTAGACCATATCTAGAGCTACAAAACTCCAAATGGAGTGATTCAAAAAAGGAAATTCAACTAGACAAAATAAGGAACAACTTTCATGTTTACCATTTCCTCAAATTCCCACTACAACAGGGCTTAATGGAACAGTAAAGTTAGGCTTCAAAAACTGAAAATTCTGCCCTTTTGGTTTTAAGCATAGAAATGGTAATGGCAATCAATTCCAACAAGTTTTAAATACAAAATGTGGTATGTTTGGGGTGTTAAAACCAATACACCTATTTTCTATTTAAAAGTCAACATTTTTGTTGACCAATGAGGTGAATAGTGACACCAAAACTTGAAATTCAAAATTTGAAATTAGAAATGCATCTAGGGGACTTTAAATTGCAATTGGCAATTAATACTAGCAAATTTAAAACTCAAAATGTGGGATCTTGGTGTAATTAGAATTAACATATCCCTTAAGTATGAAAAAGTCAACATTTTGGTTGACTAGTAAGGTGAATAGTAATCAAAATGAGTAACAAACTAAGATGAAGACCTAGAACCAATTCTAAGCTTAAATGCTTAGAATTGTATGACAAATGTGGACTATGCATCTTAGTCAAAACTGTTAAAAGGAAATTAAGAGCATAAATTTGAAATCCATGAAGTTTTCATGGATTACTTGAAACATGATAAATAAGTCACCTAATTGATGTGAATAGATAGTTAGGGCTTATATGCCCATCACAAGTGGAATTCATAAAATATTAGTAACTCAACTTGAAATATAAAATTTGTAATTACATAAGTAGATTCTTAAATGTATAAATGAGAAAGGAAAATGTTTTGAATACAATGGTACAGGTGAACCATTGTTTAGAATTGTGATCAATATGAATAACATAATGAATGAATAACATAATGAATGAATAAATGAACTATATTAATGTATGAATGAGACATTAGTTCTCATTATTATAGAAAGGAGAAGTATTTTGAGTACAATGGTATAAAAGGATAATTGATGTGAATTGTGATCATATAAATGATCAAATGAATGTATGAATTATAATTGAAATTTCTCATGAAATAATGAATTCATAAAACACAATATATTAATATTTAATGATATTATGTGCCCTTGTATTGCCTAGACACGTGTGTCAGATTGGATAGATTGGCATGCCAATAGGGTATTGTTTTAGCAGTACTGCGAAAGGCTTTACGCCCGTATTCATGGCTTTATGCCCGTATTCATGGCTTTATGCCAACACTCATGGCTTTTATGCCCGATTATGTGTTATCATGGCTTTTTAGCCATACTGACTGCATACGTGGTTGATGTTCTGCGTCCCATGGTATGACGGCTCGAGGCACCGCGGTGTCCAGTGCCAACGACCCGTTACCAGTTTAGTCAGCCTGTCGTAGGTTACCTGGGCAGTGTAATTTATTGAGATAAGTTAAGAATATTAGCAATTAAAAATATTAGCAATTAAAAATATGAGAAATTAAATAAAATAAATGAGTAAGATGACCTAAAATAAATTAGGATAGTTATTTATTAGAAAGAATCGAAATGAACTGGACAGATATCAAAATTTACTTATTATGAAATAATCTGAGACAACCTAGCAAGTATAGAGAAAATGCTAAAAGATTAGCAAAGAAAATTATAACATAAATAAATATTGCAAATGTGCTTATATAACAATATAAGCATAAATTTATTATTTTCAAATCATTTTTCTTTGTACATTATTACAGTACATTGGCAAATAAACACTTTCAAAGAAGACTAAATTAGGATATAACACATTAAATTTTAGAAACCGCATGTGAAGTATAAATAAATCTTGATTATTTGAATTATGTTTTATGTCTATCTTTATTGGTATATTATTTCCTTGTTATATTATTGCACCACTAAGCAGCAATGCTTAGCGCGATGGAATTGTTTCCTTCGCGCAGGTACTGAAGCTAGAATCCAATGGACGTTTGACTGGGAATTTTGGGAGTTTTGAACTGCGGAAGTATCTTAAGTATTCAAGGTTGTCACCTCCTCAGCAATGCATGTAGATAGGGCCCATATAGATCCTATTTTGTATTTTGTATAAAATGCTAGATATTGTATTATGATGTAAATTATGAAATTTTGTAATTATTTTGTAAATTATGTAAATTAAGGAAATTTGAAAATTTTGCTTATGTAATTTGAGAATGTTTACATATGAATTGAGTATGCATGGAAATGATTATGAAATTGAAATGTATGAATGAGATTTGAAATATGAGAAAATTATGAGAATGATTGATGAGATAATTATGATTAGCATGGATAAGACTTTAGTCTGAAAATATTGTTGAAACTTTCAAACAGGTAAATAGTAAAACACGTCAACTGGTAATAAAATAGGGGAAACTCCGCTGGTTTCTCCGTAAAAAAAAATAATTAATATTAAAATATAATGAGATCAAATTATGAAAGGAATAAAGTAAGATAAGATAGGGTGCTCCGGCACCGAATGTAGCACACTTTGCTCGGCTACACTGCAGTCGGGTGAGGGGTGTTACAGTAGTAATAAATTTCTCCTCTTCGACACTTAAAATTATATTGTCCCCAATGTAATGCCCTAATGCAAAAGAAAAGAAACAAACACTAGAAAATAAAATAAAATGAGGAAAAGAAAACAAATATGATTGTGGCTAACAAGCCACTCATGGGTTGCCTCTCAAGAAGCGCTTTCGTTTATCGTTGTTAGCTCGACATGGTAAAGCTCCTTAATCCACTGACTGCTCCTGAAACCCCTCATAAAATGGCTTGAGTTCATGACCGTTGACCTTGAACACTTTGTTAGTTCCTAAACTTTGAATTTCAACTTCACCATAAGGAAACACATTAGTAACAACAAAGGGTCCAATCCAACGAGAACGCAACTTACCAAGCATCAGCTTTAATATAGAAATATACAATAAAACTTTTTGCCTAATCACAAACTGCTTCTTTATTTTGTCATGGAATGCCTTTGTCTTTTCTTTACAAATCCTAGAATTTTCATAAGCCTTAAGGTGAATTTCCTCTAATTCATGCAAATGTGATTTTCTTTCTAACTCATCCTCCATGCTTAACTCAAAATTATCCTACACAAATGTATCAACAATATCAATAGAAAAGACAGAATGATTATCAGCAGGATACTTCATGGCATCAAAGATATTAAATTTGACAATTTCTCCATCAAACTCCATAGTTAAGGTACCCTCATCCACATCAATTTTTGTCTTGGCAGTTTTTAGGAAAGGTCTTCTAAACAAAATCAAAGCTGAATTTGATGAGAGAACACTATCATCCTTCATATCCAGAATATAAAAATCAGTAGGAAAAATCAATCCTCCAACCTGCACCAACATATCCTCAACTACTCTAATGGGTAAGCATTAGAACAATCAGCTAATTGAATAATGACACTGGTTTCTTTCAAAGGACCCAAATTTAAAGGTTGAAAAACTAAATTTGACATAACATTAATAGATACTCCTAAATCTACCATTGCATATTCAAATTTAGAATCACCTATTCTGCAGGGAATAGAAAATGAACTTGGATCCTTATACTTAGGGGGTAATTTTCGCTGAATTAATGCTGACACATTTTCCTCCACACTAATCTTCTCATTATTCCTCAACTTGCGCTTTGTAGTGCATAACTCCTTAAGGAATTTAGCATACTTGGGAACTTGTTTGATCACATTAGGTAAAGGTATATTCACATCCACCTTCCTGAAAGTCTCCAAAATTTCTTTCTCTTATTCTTCTTTCTTATTTTTGGCCAACCTACATGAGAATGGAGGAAGAACGGAATTATTAACCTTATTCGAGTTAGGTTCAGTATTTACCTCAGCTTCAGGAACTTTAGACTCTTTTTCTTCTTGCTTCTTCCTTTTTATTGGCTCATGTGGAATCTGATAATCAACTTCCTTCCCACTCCGCAATAGTATAGCACTCGCATTTTCTCTGGGATTCATGACTGTTTGTGATGGAAGCTTTCTAGAACCTTGAGCTTCCAGTTTGCTTATAGATGAGGCTAACTGACCAATCTGCCTCTCTATGTTTTGAATGCTATTTCTGGTCTCCTGTTGAAACTGTTGTGTATTGTTAGCCAAAGCCTTAATAATTTCATCAAGTGACATACCTTGATTTGAGGGAGGTGGAGGTGGTTGTGGTTGATTCACTTGTGGTATTTACTGTTGGTATCGGTTTTGTGCCGGTTGATTCCCATAACTCAAATTGGGATGATCTCGCCATCCTGGATTATAAGTACTCGAATATGGATCATACCTGCATTGTGGCTGTCCATAATGTCCTACTTGATTAGCATGTTGCATTGATTCATCCTCTTATAATGCAGGACACATGCCAGTAGCATGACCTGAACCTGAACAAATCCCACATACCTTAACAGTTTGCATTTTCCCTACAGCCAACTGCCTCACCAAAGATGTTAAATCATAAATCTATTTCTCAAGGTTAGATGTACTTACCTCATTAACCTTCATGGGTGTGTGATCCATTCTCATTCCAAACTACAGAGAGTTTGCTGCCATGTTAGCAATCAACCTCCTTGCCTCTTCTGGTGTCTTGTCAACCAAAGCTCCTCCACTAGTAGAATCTATCATACTGCGGTCCATTAGTAGAAATCCCTCATAGAAATACTAAATCAACAGCTGCTTACTTATTTGATGACAGTTTGCACACAGCTTCTTAAATCTCTCCCAATACTCATACAAACTCTTTTGATTGTACTGCCGAATGCCACAAATTTCTTTTCTTATGTTGGTAGCATGGAAAGCAGGAAAGTACTTCTCCAAAAATATATGCTTCATCCCATTCCACGAGTTAACAGATCCGGAAGGAAGGTAATACAACCAATCCTTAGCTGTGCCTTCCAGTGAGAAGGGAAAAGCTCGAAGCTTGATTTGATCCTCTGAAACTCCTTGAGGTTTCATGCTAGAACAAACAACATGAAATTCCTTTAAATGCTTATGTGGATCCTCACCTGCAAGACCATGAAACTTAGGCAAAAAATGGATTTGTCCAGATTTTAACTCAAAAGTAACATTTAAAGTAGGGTATTGGATACATAAAGGCTATTGGTTTAGATCAGAAGCAGCCAATTCTTTCAAGGTTCTAGCAACCATGGTTTCATTTTTAGAATTTGACTCTAAATCTGAATCCAAACTTAACTCCTTTGGAGATTGGACTCCAACAGATGTACTCGGAATCTACCTAGCTTGCTTAGTCAATTTTCTCAACCGTTTGGCTATTTTTTTCTACTTCTGGATCAAAGATCAACTCACCAGATTGAGAAGTTCTTGTCATAAACAAAGAGAAATCAAAGTAAAAACAGAAAAATGCCTCAAAACCCTAGAAAACGATGGAATTTGGCCTTAAGAGGGTGGGGCCAAGGAAATCCTATGGATTGATTGTTCTTGATCAGAGCAACATTTCCTTCAAAATAGGCTGCCCTCGAAATTCAACCAAATTTCTTAATGAACAGTAACACTAAACAGTAACACCGTAAATTTTTTTTTTTCGAAAACCTGAAAATAGCAACACTCCACAAAAACAAAGTTAATAACAAAATACCCTAACAGTAAAAACACAAAAATCAATAAATTTCAGCCTCCGGCAACTGTGCCAAAATTCTTGACGGGCATTAAATCCACTAGAAATTAAATTAACTGAAATTACCAATCATGAAATATTTTTTGTAGCAAGTGGTAAATCCAGGTCGAACCCTAGAGACTGGATTATTAAATTTCGTGCACTTGTGTAATGGAAAACAAAAGAAACAAAGATTGGGGGGGGGGGGGGTTGTAACACAAAATCAGAAGAAATCAGAAATTCAAGAATTAAATATGAAAATATCAATTTAAACAAACATCAGTCCAAGGTAATTCTCATTCCAATGCATTGATTTGATCATAGACAAAAGAAATACACTTATCTCTTATTCAATACTTAATGTAGATTTACCAAACAGCGAGGTGAACCCTTGACTTCCTTATACTCATCAATTCGAGCCCAGCACTCTTATTGACTCTAATTATTAACTGAATTCGCATTAAGAAATCTTCATCAAATTAATAACTGCTTTAAGAATAGGAAATAGTTAAGCTGAACAACAATTTATGAAGCATAAATTATTTAATTCACCTTATTGTTTCCTTAGGTTATTATTGAAAACTGGGATCGTAATCAATAAAACCTAATTGCTACTCATGTTCAATCTTACACACTAATTACGGATTATGAAGATGAACTAGCAATTGATCTCATCAAACAATTAACTAATAGGTCTTTTTAGCAAATCATTCAATAGATAAAAAACAAGTAAATGAGAAAACAATAGATATTCAAAAAGACATAAATTAAATTAAGAACCTGGTCTCACAAATCAAGCAAAAGAACTTAAATCCCTTGAACTGAATTAAAAACTTAGCCACTCATGTTCATGGCTTATAGAAAAAAAAAATAATAAAGAAGAAATCTAAAAAGACGAATGGAGAGGCTGTTGAATCGTCTTGGAGGCGTCTGAATTCTCCCTTTGTGAGGGCTGCTGCCTCCTCTATTTATAATAAATGGTCTAGGGTTAGGTTTTTAGAGTCTCTGTCAAAAATTGCAACTGGAGCAAAATCAGAAAACTGATTGTCGACGGATACACGGCCCGTGTATCACTACATGGCCCAGGGCCATGTAACTTGCTAGAGCTGAGTGGGTCTATTTTGTATCAGCATAGAAAGTTACACGGGTCAAATTACACGGCCTGTGTACTTTGTTTCTTCCTCGGTTCTCTGGATTCCTTCTGGCAGAATGTTACACGGGTCTCTGGTTAAGCTTACACGACCCGTGTATTTTGTATTAACAACGTTTCTCAATCCTTTGACTTTTCCAAGCTTCCTTCCACACTTCTATGCTCTGAAACTTCACCAAAACCATGAAAAATACAGCAAGAGTCAAATTTCTCCATTTAACACTATTATTTCAACAACTCTTTAAACATATGCCTAATAGATAAATACTTAACCAACTGAATTAAACATAAAAACACATTAAAAACACTAAATGTGATGGGAGTAAAATTAATAAATTATGCACTTATCACCCCTTCATAGCCATTAATTTATCACATTGAACTTGCAAAATTAGGAGAAAATTACAAACAAACCTAAAAATGCCTCACCAGCTCTAGAATATGTCTCTTGGGCCTATCGAGGCGAAATCCTAGTATATGCTTAATGAAGAGATGATTAAGGAATTCTTTGATATAGCCTTACTAAGCCTTAGCCACCCCTAATTAAAATATATATATATCCCTTACAGCCAACTTGAAGCCTATTCTTATCCCTTAGAATTTATTACTTACTCATATAATTTGTCTAGCCCCTAGCCTAAACACCTACCTTACCCTTTTGAGAAAGTTAAATGTATAAGTAAAAAGTATATTAAGTATATATATATAAAAAAAGAATAGAAAAGTGGAGAGAGGATGTAGAACTCAAGAAAGAGTGCAAGTGTGCAATTGAAAAAAAAAAAAATTTGCCTTTTCAACCCAGCAAAAGCAATAAGTTTGGGGGAGAGGACAAAAGGGACATAAATAAAAATAAAAGAAGAAAATAAAAAAGAAAAAGAAAAAGAAAAAGTCCCAAAATAAGTATCATGGAAGCATGCTTAGCACTATAAAAAATCAAAAGCCCCTCCTCTCCATATAAAATCAGTAGAATAAACTTAGTATACTTGGTATTTTATGCATACATGCTATCCTCATATTTGCATTCCCTAAAAACCTTTTATTGGCAACTAAGTTATTATTCCTTTAGCCCCATTACAACCTTTTGAAAGATCTTTTGATCTTTTGAAAAGTGTATGCTATATTAGTGGAGATAGAAAATTGAGATATTCCTATGGAGTTGGAATTGAGTCACTTCAGCACAATTACCCATAATAGAGGCAAATTTGGGGGAGTAAGTATTTCTCAAATCTATCCTAATAAAATAGGTTATTTGTGACTTATTAATGGCCTTACATAGAGGAATAATTAGTTAAAGTACCATGAAGGGAGTGAGGTTCTAGCAGGCAACTGTTGAGGTCCCTGTGCCTTAAAAGTGGAACTTGGTATGAAGGTTGAAGAGTGTCTAATTATGTGCAAGTTAAATTTTGGGTTATATTTTTAAGTACCCAAATGAGTTTTTATAAAGTTTTTTTTTGTTTAAGGATAAGCAAAGGTTTGAGTTTGGGGGTATTTGATTACGTCAAATTATATAGACATTTAAGGTTAACGTTCATTGCATTTTGTTAGCATTTAGTCTCCTTTTATGTTTATTTTTATGCGTTTTTATTATTATTTTAGAAAACGTATTAATCAAACTCAATTCATTGATCTTTTTATTTTATCAGGTGTTTTTATGTGGTTCTAGAATCAAATACGAGTTTGGAAGAGATTTAGAGGTCAAAACATGAAGAATACAGGGCAAGAAGCAGTACACGGGCCGTGTAACCCACCCCGTGTAACTCTCTGGACTGAAGAAAACTTGAAAAACTAAGTGGCAAAAATTTACACGAGGCGTGTAGTGATCCCCTGACAATAATTCTGATGCAACTTTTTTTGCTTCCAACTTCACCCGGATGGACTCCTAAGGTTTCTAGGGCTTTGAAATTAGGGTTTTTACACCAGATATAAATATAACAAGTCAAGAATTGAGGGAAAGAGAATTAACATTCAAGTGCCAATTTACATTCAAGGATGCACCTCAACTTCAAAGGAGGCAAGGGAGAAACAAGATCTGCAAGATTGCTATAAGGGATTTTCAACTGAAGTTCCAAAAGTTGAAGGCTGCAACTCTCTTTCTGGGTTCTTTCACTCTATTTTCTTATCATGTTTTCTATTTATCTTTTTATAAACTTCATTATAAAACTCACCATGGGTGAGTAGGTTCTTTATTCTAGGGTTAGGGAGTAGCACTCAATTTTATTATGGATCTAGTTTGATTTTATTTAATACATTGGATATTTTATTCTTTGATTCAATCTCTTGTGATCTTAATGCATGCTATGTGTTGGTACTCATTTAGTATTCATTATAGATATTAATTGAATGACTAAAAGGTGAAGATTAATATTAGAAAATTGAGATTTTGAACCTAAGAAATCTGACCTAGAGATAGGCTGATAACCTTTGTGGAGTTCTAGAATTAATTATAGATCTTAAAGGGTTTTGATTAGAACTAATTACCAATGAAAGTAGGGTTTGGCTTTAATTAAAATACACCTTAGATACCTTGAGAGAGGATATAGGATACCTTAGGATTAATTTCCATCAAAGCAACAATCTCCCATTTATTGAATGAATTAGATTAATTCTATAATTGATTAAAGTGTGAACCCCTAGATCTAGAATGCCTTTGTCCATTAATATTCAAGTTTAGTTAATTATTTAGATTTTATTTCTTTTAATTTAGATCTAATTATTATTTCTATAAAATTCGATCGTCTAGATAATTAAAATCACTATAGTTTGGTACTCAACGCGGTCCTCGTGGGAATTATACTCTACTCATCACTTTATTGCTTGTTAGCGATCCATGCACTTGCGGTTGTTGTAAAACCAGCAAACATTAGACTTAGCCATGGAGGGCTACCCATTGACTTAGGGGTGTGTGAGGGAGTCAAAATGTTGGGTTAGAGAATGATGGATAGGGTACTAGTATCTCGGTCTTCGATGAAATTATTCTAGGAGGTGATGTGTTGAATCTAACTGCCTCAATAGTGTTAAACCACTCACTTATTTTTATTGCAGTGGTGCTTTTATATGGTGTAACAGAGTACTTGATTCTTCAAGTTTGAGAATATTAAGGCATGATGAGCGTAAAGATGTAGTGGCTCATAGATGGTTGATAAATCCTTATCATTCTTTGTTGGTTAAAATTGCAGACTATGGGGGAAGAGTTGAGCAGATGTAATGGTGGCTTTCTAAAGTAGTGAAAGGATGGAGTGCAGGTCTTTAAGAGGCAAATGAATTTGCTTAGGGAAAAACTGATGTGATGTAACTTTTTAGGTTTGAATTGGTGAAGCAGGATTATGAGAGGGCACTTGCAGATTATGAAATTTATTAGAAGCAAAGGGCTTAGCATTTTTGGTTACTTAAGGGGGATTCTAACTGTTAATTATTTTCATGTTCAAATATCAACTAAAAGAGGAGAAAAACAATAATGAAATTGAAAAATGATACTAGTGCATGGAAAAAATGGGGGTGTTAGGCTTGATACAATAAGTAATACCTATTTTGACAACCTATTTCAGTCCCTATGTCCTAAAGGAAGTGCAATTTTTTATCGTGCATCTAAAGTGGTTACAATTGATCAAAATGTTGCATTATCTACTGCCTTTACTTTAGAGGAGGTTAAGGAAGCTGTATTTTCCATGAAGACTAAGCAGGCACAAGGTCTGGATGGCATGAATCCAACATTCTTTCAGAAATTCTAGGACATTATATGTATGGATGTTGTAACACCCCTCACCCGACTACAGTGTAGCCGAGTAAGGCACGCTACAATCGGTGCCGGAGCACCCTAACTTATCTTACTTTATTTTTTTTAAATAATTTTGAATTCATTTAATTTAATATCAATTATTTTTCGATGGAGAAACCAGTGGAGTTTCCCCTATTTTATTATCGTTTGGTGTATTTCAATATTCACCTGTTTGAAATTCAACAATATTTCCAAAATAAAATCTTATCCATGCTAATCATAATTATCTCATCAATCATTCTCATAATTTTCTCATATTTCAAATCTCATCCATACATTTCAATTTCATAATCATTTCCATGCATTCCCATTCATACACAATTCATATGTAAACATTCTCAAATTACATAAGCAAAAATTTCAAATTTCCTTAATTTACATAATTTACAAAATAATTATAAAATTTCATAATTTACATAATATATAAATTAATTACATATGAAAAAGCAAATTAATTAATTTACATCGCATTCCTATTAATTACCTGTTCATAATCTACATTATAATACAATATCTAGCATTTTATACAAAATACAAAATATGATCTATATGGGCCCTATCTACATGCATTGCTGAGGAGGTGACAAACTTTGACACTCTGCAGATCAAAACTCCCAAAATTCCCAGTCAAACAAAAGAAGTTGACAGAGGGAGTAATAGAAAGGTAAAAGAATTATCTCAGAACCTAAAACACCCAGTAAATTTCGAGGACGAAATTTAAATTAGAGGGGAAGAATTGTAACACACTCACTGTAGCAATTCCATACATTCTACTGTTTCGATGACCGGTGTCGGTCCGGACAGCTAGAACGTCTGGAAAAATAATTAGACTAGAGTGAGGAATCATAATTAACTCAAATATTAATAAGAAAAATTTAGGAAAAATTTTAGAAATAAAATACAACCAAGTTAAATGAGCCGGTGCCCTAGCGATGGGTAACCCAGTGGGAAGTTGCGGTCTTCGCAACTAGGAGCCCTAGACCCGGGAGAAAATTCATAAAATAATTTTTGAGACTCTAAAAAAGAGTCATTGAGATTTCTATGGCATTAGAATGCCAAGAAAAGGTTTAGAAAAATTTTTCGATCGGTATAGACAATTTTGGTCTGTTAAGCCAAACGGAGGGCATTTTGGTCATTTCGCCTTCAGAGGTGATTTTTGGCCGACTTGTCTAGTTAAGTAAATAATTATTATGATCTAAAATATAAATAAATATTGCTAAAAATTAAATTTAAAATGAGTAGAGAAGAAAAGAAAAAGAAAATGAAAGAAATTGGGAATTATGACATCACATGATGTCATTAACAATGCCTCCACCCAATCACCACTTGACAAACTAATAAAAATGGATAAAATATGAATAAATATTGATAAAAGATTAATTAAAAATAAATAAAAAGAAAGTGGATGGAAAATGGAAAAATTAGTTACATATTTTAAATAAAAATTAATTAGCAAATTTGCCTAATAAGACAAATACATTATTTAATATTTAAATTTATATAAATATCTTATAATAATGAAAGAAAACAGATTTTTCTCTTCTTCTCTACTACTTTGCCGTCCCACATTCCCATTTCTCTCTCAAAACGAAATTTCCTCCATTGAAGCTTGCTTAAGCTTCCAAACCATGCAAATTTATTGACCAAAATTCTTACAAATTTAAAGAAAAACCTTCATCAAGGCATGAACTCCAAGAATAAGCAAGAAAAAGAAGGAAGAAAAAGAAGAAAGAAATTCAGTGGGCAGCCCAAGGAAGAAGATCAAAGTGTTTTGAATGAATTGAAGATTAATTGGAGTAGCTTGGAGTTGATTGAAGCTAGCACACAAAGGTTAGTGCTAGAAATTCTCTTGGAATTTAAAATTATTGCAAGTTGATTTAGGGTTTGCTCAAATATGGAATTTTGTGTTGTGACTTGAATTTGATGATGTTGAGGTTGATTATTGACTATTAGAAGTGTTATAAACGTGAATTGAAGTTTGGAAGTTGGGTGAAATTGAAAATTGGGAGTGCTTCTCTTATGCAGGAAATTCGGACCTATGAGTCCAGGGTATTATTTGACCTATAACTGAAGTTGTGTGACTCCAATTGGTATGAGGCCAATTGGAGGTGAAACTAGACACATAATGGCACAACTTTTGTGAAGAAACCATGCCCAGAAAACCAAACCAAGTAGACCAAAAGTTTGCCCTAATCCGGGTGACCTGCAATCTGCCTGGGCAAAATGACCACATGAACAGTATTTGGTCATTTGGCCATAACTCAATGTAGCAAGGTCCAATTGACCTGAAATTTTACCAGCAAGTTGAGATATAGACCAACAACTTTCATGGAGAAACCTGACCCAAATTATGACCATAACCCTGTCAAATTGCCAACCAAACTCGAGTTACCAAATCTGTCAGAAACAATTTTACCCATAATTTTGGGTTCTGCCCAATCCGGCCAGTCATGGTTTTTAGGCCATAACTTGAGCTACAGAGCTCCAAATGGAGTGATTCAAAAAAAGAAATTCAACAAGACAAAATAAGGAACAACTTTCATGTTGAACATTTTTCCAAATTCCCACTGCAAAAATGACTAATGGAACAGTAAAGATAAGGCATGAAAACTGAAAATTCTGCCCAATTAATATTAAGCTTGGAAATGGTATTGGCAACCAATACCAACAAATTTTAAATGCAAAATGTGGTATCTTGGAGAACTTAGGTTCAATAAAATTATTATGTATTAAAAAGTCAACATTTTGGTTGACTAGTAAGATGAATAGTAATCAAAATGATTAGCAAACTAAGATAAAGACTTAGAACCAATTCTAAGCTTAAATGCTTAGAATTGTATGACAAATGTGGACTATGCATCTTAGTCAAAATTGTAAAAAGGAAATTAAGACCACAAATTTGAAATCCATGAAATGTTCATTGATTACTTGAAACATGAAAAATAAGTCACCTAATTGATGTGAATAGATAGTTAGGGCTTATATGCCTATCACAAATGGAATTCATAAAATATTAGTAACTCAACTTAAAATATAAAATTTGTAATTACATAAGTAGATTCTTGAATGCATAAATGAGAAAGGAAAAATGTTTTGAATACAATGGTATATGTGAACCATTGTTTAGAAGTGTGATCAATATGAATAACATAATGAATGAATAAATGAACCATATTAATGTATGAATGAGACATTAGTTCTCATTATTGTAGAGAGGAGAAGTATTTTGAGTACAATGGTATAAAAGGATAATTGATGTGAATTGTGATCATATAAGTGATCAAATGAATGTATGAATTATAATTGAAATTTATCATGAAATAATGAAGTCATAAAACACAATATATTAATATTTAATGATATTATATGCCCTTGTATTGCCTAGACATGTGTGTCAGATTGGATAGTTTGGCATGCCAATAGGGTATTGTTTTAGCAGTACTGCGAAAGGCTTTATGCCTGTATTCATGGCTTTATGCCCGTATTCATGGCTTTATGCCTGTATTCATGGCTTTATGCCAACATTCATGGCTTTTTATGCCCAATTATGTGTTATCATGGCTTTTTAGCCATATTGACAGCAGACGTGGTTGACGTTCTGCGTCCCATGGTATGACGGCCCGAGGCACCTCGGTGTCCAGTGCCAACGACCCGTTATCTAGTTTAGCCAGCCTGTCATAGGTTACTTGGGCAGTGAAATTTATTGAAATAAGTTTAGAATATTAGTAATAAAAAAAATTAAATTAGAAATTAATAAATGAGTAAGATGACCTAAAATAAATTAGAATAGTTATTTATTAGAAAGAATCAAAATGAACTAGACCGATATCAAAATTTACTTACTATGAAATAATTGAGACAACCTAAAAAGTATTGAGAAAATGCTAAAAGATTAGCAAAGAAAATTATAACATAAATAAATATTGCAAATGTGACTTATATAATAATATAAGCATAAATTTATTATTTTCATATCATTTTTCTTTGTACATTATTACTGTACATTGGCGAAATAAACACCTTTCAAAGAAGACTAAATTAGGATAAAACATATTAAATTTTAGAAATCGCATGTGAAGTATAAATAAATCTTAATTATTTGAATTGTGTTTTATTTCTATCTTCATTTGTATATTATTTCCTTGTTATATTATTGCACCACTAAGCAGCAATGCTTAGCGCGATGGAATTGTTTCCTTCGCGCAAGTACTGAAACTAGAACCCAATGGACGTTTGACTGGGAATTTTGGGAGTTTTGATCTGCAGAGTGTCAAAGTTTGTCACCTCTTCAGCAATGCATGTAGATAGGGCCCATATAGATCATATTTTGTATTTTGTATAAAATGCTAGATATTGTATTATAATGTAGATTATGAACAGGTAATTAATAGGAATGCGATGTAAATTAATTAATTAGCTTTTCATATGTAATTAATTTATATATTATGTAAATTATGAAATTTTATAATTATTTTGTAAATTATGTAAATTAAGGAAATTTGAAATTTTTGCTTATGTAATTTGAGAATGTTTACATATGAATTGTGTATGAATGGGAATGTATGGAAATGATTATGAAATTGAAATGTATGGATGAGATTTGAAATATGAGAAAATTATGAGAATGATTGATGAGATAATTATGATTAGCATGGATAAGATTTTATTTTGGAAATATTGTTGAATTTCAAACAGGTGAATATTGAAATACACCAAACGATAATAAAATAGGAGAAAATCCACTGGTTTCTCCGTCGAAAAATAATTGATATTAAATTAAATGAATTCAAAATTATTTAGAAAAAATAAAGTAAGATAAGTTAGGGTGCTTCGGCACCGATTGTAGCATGCCTTGCTCGGCTACACTGTAGTCGGGTGAGGGGTGTTACAGATGTTACTTCTGCTTGTTTGCATTACTTGAATGATGGTTTTCTAACTATGAAATTGAATGAAACTTATGTTATGTTTGTTCCGAAAGAGAAAAACCCATAATGTATGTTAGATCTTATGTCAATTTCTTTATGTAATGTTTTGTACAAAGTTATTTCTAGGGTTTTGGCTAATAGACTAAAAATGGTGCTTCCTCATATAATCTCTCCTACTTAGAGTGCATTCATACCTGGTTAATTAATTATTGATAATATTTTAATAATTTTCAAAGTGGTTCACTATTTGAGGCATAAAAAGGTAGGGGAAGGAAGGAATGTTTGCATTGAAAATTAATATAAGGCATATAATCGGGTTAAGTGGACATTTCTAAAGGGAAAGACGGTGAAATTGGGTTTTCATTAGTTTTTCATAGGCCAAATTATGATGTGTGTTTTGTCTGTTAAATATATTATTGTTTAGCAAGGCCATAAGCTTGGTCCAATTTTACTATCTTAAGGGTTGAGGAAGGGTGATCCATTATCACCTTATTTGTTTATAATCTGTGCAAAAGGTTTATTGGCCTTGTTGCGAGATAGGGAGAGGAAGGGGTTGACACATGGTTATCAGGTTGCGAGAAGTGCTCCTTTAATTTTACACTTATTTATTATTTTTTTTTTGTAAACAATAGTTTTATGTTTTTTAAATTTATTCCAAATGAATGTAATGAGGTAAAGTCTTATTTACATATATATGAAGCAGTGTGGGGCCAAATGATAAACTTTTTGATATCATCCATTATATTTAGTAGGAATACCAGTAATGCAGCTTGTTGCTATGTGATTAGTATGTCAAATGTATGTGAAACTATATAGTTAGGATATTATTTAGGTTTTCCATCACAGTGGTTCGAAATAAGAGGGAAATTTTTAGATCACAGTGGTTCGAAATAAGAGGGAAATTTTTAGGTATCTCAAAGAAAAGGTGTGGAACAGGCTCTAAATTTGGAATAAGAAAATATTGTCTATAGTGGGAAAAGAAGTGCTTTTGAAATCAATTGTTTAAGTTATGCCTAGTTATGCTATGAATGTGTTCTTAATCTCACTTGATTTATGTGCAAAGCTAAAGAGGATAAGAATTCATTTTAGTGGTGTTCAACTAAGAGGAGTGGTGGAATCGTTGATGGAAGTGTTGGGATTTAATGTGTAAGAGCAAGATGGTGAGGGGTTTGAATTTTTGGCGTGTGCATGAATTTAACTTGGCCTTATTAGGTAAATAAGCATGGAGACTATTAACTGATCATATTCCCATATGTCTTGAGTTTTTAAAGCACAATATTATCCAAGGGTAGAGTTGTTTGATGATCTAATGGGCACTAATCCAAGCTATGCTTTAAAAAGTATTAGGGTAGCTAATCCATTGTTACAAGTTGGATGTAGGTGGTGTGTTGGCTCTGTTGAATCAATCTTAATTTGGCAATAACCCTGGTTGCCTGATGTCAGTAATCTCTATGTATCCAGTGATGTTCCCTAAGTTATGGAAGGGATGAAGGTTTTGTGATCTGATGATGGATAATGGGAGGGGTTGGAACATGGATTTGCTTAATGACATTTTCAATGATAGAGATAAGGCCTTGATTATTCATATTCCTTTTGTGAGGCATGTCACTTTTGATTATTGGAATTTGGTTAAGGAGAAGAATGTAATTTTTTTTTTAAAGCTTGCATATAGACATAGTGGTGTAGAAAAGCTGAGCCGAGCCAAACTTTGGCTTATTCAGGCTCAGCGCATTAGTATTGGTTTAGGCTTGAACTTGAGCTTGAGCTCGAGTTTGGTTTGAGCTTTAAAATTAATGCTCAAGCTCGGTTCACTTGAAATATGTTAAATTTGAGTTCGATTGAAGCTTGGCTCATTTTAAGTTTATTTATTATATTAACGAGCCAAACTTGAGCTTAGCTCGTACCAAGCTCGATAAGCTTATTAAAACAAACTCAAACGCGAGCTCAATAATCTCAAGCTAAAGCTTGAGTTTGATAAGTTTGATCTCAAATTCGATAAGCTGGAGCTGGACTGTGATTGTACCTATTTTAACTGACAATTATTTTCATAATAAATTATTACATGAGTCCATAATCATTAATAATAGAAAATAACATGAAAAAAAAAGTTTAAAATACATTGCAACTAATTTTAAAATAACATAAACAACAAAAGCACTATAATTCAATTGAAATTAATTATTCTTTATTCTTTCAATGCAAAACTACATAGTTTTTAATCAAAACTATGTAGTTTTAAAGGCATACTATAAATTCTATGCAATTATAATTAAATTATTATTTTACTTTTCTAATGTTATTCTAATAAAATATATTACTTTTTGCATTATTAATTAATTCATACTATTAATAAATTAATTTATTAATTTTTATATAAATGGATTATAGTTTGAGTGTTTTCACTATTTTTATATTTAATTTATTTAAATAAGAGATGCTATTCTCCTCTTTGGCTTGTAATGGGTGTCAAATAGGATCTACAAGAAAGAAGAGCATCGGGAACACTGCTCCGATGCCTAAGTAAGTAATGGGAACTGGACAGTAGGATGAATGAATTGTTTTTTAGTGTGCATACTTGATGGCTTTTATATAGGTTTTTATCATAGTTTCCTATTAGGATTAGGAGTTTTGTAGTTGAGCAGTGTTAGGAGTCTATTTCATTTATTGTATCCTTGTATGAATGGGATTAAGGTGGATACCTCGGGATCCTTATCTTTAGCAATGATCCAAGTATAACTAGTTGGGTAAGTAACTTCCTTCTCTGAGTGTTTGAGTATTAAGATCCATTACTCGATTATCCATTACTCGACCTTTACTATTATTTTTGTTACCACAATTGTGATGCTCCTTACCCGTCTACAGTGTAGCCGAATAAAGCATGCCACAGTTGGTGTCGGAGCACCCTATCTTATCTTGTCTTGTCCATTGTTAATTTTAAACTTTATAGAAAATATGTGGTAAAAATTTTTTTTTTATCATAATTTATTTCTGTGGAAACCCGAACAAAGCATCCTATTTTATTAGCATCTGTCGGGATCCAATATTTACCTGTCAATATTGTAACACCCTGTGTTTGGTAGTGCATTCTACTGTTTCGGTGACCAGTGTCAGTCTGGACAGCTAGAATGCCTAGAACTATATTTAAATGTTATTGAGGAGACATAAAATAATGAAATACAAGAAAGGAAAATACAAGAAAAATAAAGGAAAAATAATAGCAATGAAATAAAACTAAGTTAAACGCGCCAGCACCGCAGTGATGGGTGACTACACGAAGAAGTTACGACACAGGCAATAGCCGAGCTAGGACTGCATATTGTACAACAAAAATTTGGCAGCATATATGTGTGTGGAATAGTAGTGATAGATATGTAATTTGATGATGGAAGTTTGTGTGATAATTATAAGTATTTACATGTATACATTGTTGGGTTTGAACTTTGTAAACTATGACTACATTTGGTGTATTTTGAAGTGGTTATATTCTATCCAAGGTTACCTATAATGTAAAGAAGTGAATGATTTTGGTTAGTGCCAAATGTAGAATGTTGTGTGGAAGTGAAGATGTAATTGGTAAACTTGTGTTTGATTTGGTGTTTGAAAAGCATGTAGAGGGCAGTGTGCAAATGGACCTAATACCCTAAGTGTGTGGCTCCAATTCTATGAGGCCAATTGGAGGTGAAACTAGGCACAAAATGTGCCAACTTTCATGAAGAAAGTCTACCTAAATTCTGTCCAGAAAGTAACTTGAAAAATGACTAAATCCAGATTAGTGACTTAAAAGCCTGAAAATTGACCATAACTCACTCAAAACAGGTCCAAATGATCTGAAATTTTTACCATGAATATATTAGACATAAATCTAAAATTCTTATGAAGAACCAAAACCCGAAAATGACCATAAGCAAGTCAAATAGCTTGCACAAGTTTGGGTATAAAAACTGCCAGAACCAGAAATGACCTAAAAATGACCTAAAGTTACCATTTTAGTACAATCTATCCAGCTTTGGTAAATTGACCATATCTTGGTCTATATGACTCAGAATGACCTGAAAATTTGCTTTGAGTGCAATAAGACATAGATCTACAATTTTGCTTCTTTGACCAGAAGCTAAAAACCAAGAGAAATAGGACTTTAAGCTAGACTAATCTAGCACACAAAAATTGAGAACTTGACATTTACATACAATGATGCTTGAAATAATTTGGCAATGAATGCCAACTTGTAAAAATGGTAAGTTACACTATATTGGTAGCATATTGAATTGCAAAATGTGACATATTGGTAACATCAAACTTAATTCACCTAGAGTGCATCGAGGGTCAACATTATAGGTTAACTAAGGAAAATAATAGAATTAAATAAATTAATTATTAAGCCTTATTATTAAAGACAGTTTAAATGAATACTGAAACACTTCAAATTGTGTGTTTCAGTTAGCAAAGACTCAAGGAAGGGGAAGGAAACACTGAGTCAGGGCTAAGAGGCATTTATCAGAGGTTTGTGCACAATAGTTATTTCTTTTGAATTTTCAATTGAAATAAATTATGACAAATTATTTGTTATTGTTGAAATTGTTAAAAATTGTCTTAATGATATTTGAAGGATACTTATTGCTTGAAAAATATTGTAAATGGTTTTAAACCACAGCTATCATGTATATTGATTGAATTCCTTGCTAGCTTATCTAGTGGGACGAATTGACTTTGAATTCCTTCTCTGGCTGAAGTGTAGAGGTGTGTGTCTGTTGAGGACGAATAAAATTAGTACTCATATTATTGCTAGCTAGCTATGTTATTCCTCATTAGCCATTGGCTTTTGGGATGAATTGGACTATGGAATCATGATTAAGCTGTGTGTGTGATTTATTAATACTTATTGTGATATTGTGAAATGGAGTTTAAATTCTTTATGACATTCACCGTCTTTTGAATTTAAATATGATTTTAAGTATTCACTGTTCATATGATTTATGGTTTATGGTTTTAAATTGTATTTTTTTAATATTGTGCACCACTGAGACATTGGCTCAGCGATAGCTTTTTCATTGTTGTCGCAGGTAGACAGACGGATGGAGCAGCAGAGTAGGCTGCTTGTGCTACATTTTGAGATTTCAATGGGTATATTGGGTATACCATATTTTGTAGTTTTTGTTGTAACGTATGTGCACTGTATGTATATATTGTACTTGGTCTTGAGCAGTTGTAAACTAAAATTGTAAATTATTTTGGCTTGTAAAAATATTGTGATATAATTCTCTTATCTCAGATTTTGGAAACACTGGAAAATTGTTGTAAAACTGAGTTGACAAATGTTGAGAAATTTATTGTGTTGAACTGTTATTGGAGTTTGGGGATTGAACAAACTTGTTGAAAATGCTTTTTATAGTTTTTTGAAGAACTGTTTTATTCAAAATACAGATGGCACTCTGCCAAAATTTTTACAGAAATTTTTAATACTTTAAATTTGTTATTTGGTTTCACTTAAGTAAAAGAAAATTTTTAACACCTGTCAATAGTTCTTACCATTGTAAAAAGAAATAAGAAAAGGTTTAAAATACCTTGTAGTGTATTTAATGGGTTATCAGTAGATGAAGTTTGGTAATTCATTAGGTATACTATGGGATCATGTTATGCCTTACAGAGGGGTAGGATGTGATATGTTTTAGTGGTATAAGAGCTAGTTTTTAAATTATGTTTTGACCTGTAATTTGAATATTCTTTCTTCATAGTACAACTACTCAATGTCATTGTTTGATACATACAGTACATTACATTATAAATATGCACTAACAGGAGGAAATCTCCTTGTGTTATTTGTTCAGAAGGTCTAAGATCCTCAAATTGACTATAGAAGAGAGGGATCGTTCAGTCGATTAATTTATAGAGGCTGAGGTATAAGGGGATGCCCTAGCCCTACACAATGTGAGTGGAACAGCAGCACCAACCCCCTCAGTACCGTAGTTTTTTTTCAGTTTGCACAGAAGATGGCTACAATGTTCCAACAGATGGCTGGTAACATGCCTACTCAAGTCCCACTACAGACACCAGTGGTACAACCACAGTCTTTAGCTAGGCAGTATGACAAGCTGATTAAATATGGGGCCACTGAGTTCAAGGAGATAGTAGATCCTCTAGAGGCAGAACAATGGTTAGAGAGAATGGATAGGGTGTTCAAAAAAACTGCACTGCACAAAAGAGCTGAGATTTGAGTATTCAGTGTCACTACTACAGGGAGATGCATACGACTGGTGGAAAACCATTCCTCATAGTTTGGTGGAACCCCCAGTACTAACCTGGGATGACTTTCTGCGGGAGTTCAGACAAAAATATGTCCCAGATACCTATGTGGACCAGAAGCTACAGGATTTCTTAAGTCTGAAACAGGGAAGTAGGTCAGTGGCAGAATATGAAAGAGAATTTTCTCGCCTAAGCCATTATGCTGGAAGTCTCCTTGCTACCAGCAGGGAAAGGTGTAAAAGGTTTGAAACCGGTTTGAAGCCTAGTATCAGATTACAAGTGGTCGGATTCAAACATAATAACTTCTTTGAGCTTATTTCCCAAGCACTGGAATTAGAGAGAATTGAGTCAGAAGCGGCCCCAGAGAGAAAGAAATCAGAGAAGACAGAAAAAGAGAAAGAGGGGAAGTCAGTAGATCAGAGTTCCAGCGGTCTTATTAGGAAGAGAAAGAATTTGGGGGACACAACAGAGGTGGTAAAAAGTTTGGTAGGGGAAGATATTCAGGACAGAAACCTCCTCCATCTAGTCAGCACAGTACCAGAAGTTCCTACCCTCCTCGCCAATGTGAAACTTGTGGTAGAAGCCATGGTGGGGTATGCTATAAGGCCATATGAGCCTGTTATAACTATGGAGGCACAGGACACTTTGCTAAGGATTGCACCAGTGCCTGTGGAGTTGGGCCACCTCCTATTACTGATGAAGGCTCAGTTCAGAATCCTGTCACCAGAGGTTTACAACCACCTTGCAGAGGTAGAGGCAGGGGTAGAGGTAGTTCGTGAGTGACCAAGGCACCGTGAATCAATCGAGCAAGGCAAAGGTTGCTCTGTCGAGTCTACGCAATGAGATAGAGAGAAGAGGCTGAGACATCTGACATTGTGGCTGGTACCTTCTCAACTTTTAATCAAGATGTGTTTGTGTTATTTGATCCGGGTTCTACCCATTCCTAAGTGAGTACTAGTATCATTGATTGCATTGCTGTTCTGTGTGTGAAAATGGACTTTGAGGTGCTAGTAACAAGTCCGCTAGGACAAGAGGTCAGGGTCAATAGAATGTATAGGGATTGTCCTTTAGTGATCCAAGGACACGCTTTTTTGTCTGATCTCATTGAAATGGCCTTTAGAGATTATGATAACATCTTGGGTATAGATTGGTTAGCTAGGCATCATGCCATAATTGACTATAGACTGAAGATAGTCACTTTTAGTCTCCCTCAGTATAGTGAAGTGGTAATACACACGGAGAGGCAGCTATTGCCATCAAACATCATTTTGGCTGCACTAGCTAGAAAGATGATCAGAAAGGGGTGTGAAGCATACTTGGCACATATTATAGACACCCAAATGGGGAGTCCAGCATTGAGGAACATCCCTACAGTATATGACTTTTCAGATGTGTTTCCTGATGAATTGCCAGGATTACCTCCAGAAAGAGAGGTGCAGTTTGAGATTAATGTTATGCCTGGTGTGGATCCAATCTCCATAACACCATACAGAATGGCACCAGCAGAGTTGAAGCAGTTGAAGGTACAGTTGCAAGAACTACTTGAAAAGGGCTTCATCCGCCCTAGTGTGTCACCTGGGGAGTGCTAATATTGTTTGTTAAGAAGAAATATGGAACTCTCCGCTTATGTATTGACTACCGACAATTGAACAAGGTGACAATAAAGAACAGATATCCATTGCCTCGCATTGATGATTTGTTTGTGCAGCGATATTCTCCAAAATTGATTTGCGATCTGGTTATTATCAGTTGAAAGTGCAAGAGCAGAGTATTCCAAAAACTGCTTTCAGAACTCGATATGGCCACTATGAGTTTCTAGTAATGCCATTCGGGTTAACTAATGCTCCAGCTGCTTTTATGGCTCTGATGAACACTATCTTCAGACTATATCTCAATCAGTTTGTAGTGGTGTTTATTGATGATATTTTGATATATTCGAGGAATGCAGAGGAGCATGACAAACATCTGCGGATTGTACTGCAGACTGTAAGGGAGAAATAGCTATACGTCAAATTGACAAAATGTGAATTTTGGCTGAAATAAATCTCTTTCTTAGGACATATTATGTCAGCTGAAGGGATTAAGGTAGATTCCAGCAAGGTAGAAGCTATCCTTAATTGGAAGCTACCCAGGAATATAACAGAAATTCGCAGTTTTCTAGGTTTAGCTGGATATTACCGTTGATTTGTGAAAGGGTTTTCTATGTTAGCTTCTCCACTAACCAAACTGCTTCAGAAAGATGTAAAATTTTAGTGGACAGATAAATACCAGCGGAGTTTTGATGAGTTGAAGAGGTGTTTAACTGAAGCTCCAGTCCTTACTTTACCTACCTCGAGTAAAGAATACACAGTTTATAGTGATGCTTCTCACAATGGGTTAGGCTGTGTACTGATGCAAGATCAGAATGTCATTGCTTATGCATCACGCCAGCTAAAACCGCATGAGAGGAACTACCCAACACATGATTTGGAGCTTGCAGCTATTGTTTTTCCTCTGAAGATCTAGAGACACTATTTATATGGAGAGAAATGCTACATTTACGCAGATCACAAGAGCTTGAAGTACTTAGGCACCTAGAAGGAATTGAATTTGAGGCAGAGGTGATGGTTAGAACTGATTAAAGACTATGATTGTTTAATAGACTATCAGCCAGGGAAAGTAAATGTGGTGGCTGACTCCTTAAGTCGCATGACTATAGCAAGTCTCAGATTTTCTCCTTTGTCCATGGTACATGAGTTGAAAGCACAGCATGCCAGTTTGGAGATTGATGATGACAGACCGATAGTAGTTGCATGGCATGTACAGCCAGTGTTGATTGATCAGATTAGAATGACTGCTCGGAGTGATGAAAAAAATCAGAAGCTACTGAAAGAAGTCCAGTAGGGCAAGAAACCTGAATTCTCTGTGAGAGATGATGGTTTATTGCTACATCAGGGTAGAATGTGCATTCCTAATGATGTGGAATTGAGATAGATCATTATGAAGGAAGCACATGAGTCTCCTTTTGCTATGCACCCTGGTAGAACTAAAATGTACAGAGGACTGAAAGAGCATTACTGGTGGATGGGTATGAAGAGAGATGTAGCTGATTTTGTTTCCAAATGCCTAACTTGTTAGCAAGTGAAGGCAGAACATCAAGTACTAGCAGGTTTGTTACATCCATTGCCAGTATCAGAATGGAAATGGGAACGGATAACTATGGATTTTGTGATGGGACTTCTGAGGACACAGAATAGTCATGATGCAGTATGGGTTATAGTTGATAGACCAAGTCGCTCACTTTTGCCGGCTTGGATGGACTATAGTTTGGAGAGATTGGCTGATTGTACATAAATGAGATTGTAAAATTGCATGGAGTGCCAAGATCGATTTTATCGCACAGATCCGAGGTTCACTTTTAGATTCTAGGTAGTCTTGAGAGCCCTAGGAACTAGATTGAACTTCAAAGACGGCATTCCACCCACGCATGCATGGCCACCGAGAGGGTAATTCAGATATTGGAGGATATGCTATGGGCTTGTGTGATTGAGTTTGAAGGTAGTTGGGATATACACTTGCCTTTGATTGAGTTTGCTTATAACAACAGCTACCAATCAAGCATTGGGATGCCTCCATATGAAGGTTTGTATGGCAGGAAGTGCATAACTCCCCTATGTTGGGATGAGGTAGGTGAAAGAAAGATGATTGGGCCAGAAATTGTTCAGCAGATAGAGAAAAAGATCAGATTGATTAGAGATTGACTCAAGGCTGCATCAGACCGTCAGAAGTACTATGTTGATCTGAAGAGAAGAGATATTGAATATGAAGTGGGTGATAAGGTATTTCTCAAAGTTTCTCCTTGGAAGAGGATTATGAGATTTGGCAGAAAGGGAAAACTGAGTCCTCGTTTTGTTAGACCATATGAGGTTCTAGAAATAGTGGGTCCTTTGGCATATCGGTTAGCATTACCTCCAAAGCAAGAAAGGATACACAGTGTCTTCTATGTGTCCATGTTAAGGAGGTACAGATCTGACCCATCTCATGTTCTATCAGTTGAAGAGATTGAGGTAAATCCAGACTTGTCATATGAGGAAGAACCCATAGAAATTCTAGCATATGAGGTGAAACAGCTGAGGAATAAATAGATACCCTTGGTGAAAGTGCTGTGGAACCATCATACAGGCTAGGAAGCTACTTGGGAATGTGAAGAGGACATGAGGAGACAGCACCCACAGTTGTTCAGAGACTGATGCCAAGTAAAATTTCAAGACGAAATTTATTTTAAGAGGGGGAGAATTGTAACACCCCTATGTTCGGTAGTACGTTTTTGTTAGTAGTATGCCCTAGAACATATCATTTAGTATGTATCTTGTACATATTTTTATTAATAAAAGGCATTTCCACTTTTCCGTTTACATAATATATTTATGTGTAATAGAAAAGGTCCATTGATATTTTGTTAGAAATATTATTCTTAAGTTGTTAAGAATATGAGTGACAATATTTCTAGCACAAAGTATCATAAATAGGTTCACAATCGAGGATACTTCATAATAAGGACATGACTTATCCAGAAAGATTGTATCCATGTTTGTTCCCAAGTTATTTATATGAGATATAAATAAGATAGAATGGTGAGTCTCATGCCATATAACAAACATGATAGGCACTTATAAATGATAAGTAGGCCGAACCAGTGACACTTATGACAAGCACATGGAGTTTACTCTTGTCAATGTTTTGTCATAAATCATATCAGTGCATATAATCTTTAGACCTGAGAGAGCACAGTTATCTTCTATATAGGTAGTTTGAGTTTGATACTGCTTTCATACTTATACTATGTATGGGTATATGGGCATGTGTTGGCTCCTACTAGTTATATATGGAGGTAGGTGTTGATCAAGATGGAATCTGTTCCTCTAAGTAAATAGAGATAAAATCCTATGTTCATTTAATTGTTCTTGATGTTTCAATTTCCTGGCCAGGACAGATAGATTTATTCAGAAAAGAGTTTCTAATGAGAAAATCTTTTTAATCAAGAACTGGAATTAAAAGAGAACATAATATTCATAGCAAATGGAGTTTGACATAAACCATGACTCTAGCTTGAGTTGGGATTTTGTAATAGAGAGATTCTAGTGCATGATAACATATGATTATAGGTTCATTTAAGGTAAACCTTATTACTAATTAGGTGGCCATGGCATGCTATGCTAGGTGTTAACCATGGTCTATGAGGTTCATAAAATGATTTAGAGAAATCATTTATAGTAAGAAAGAGTTCTGATGATGTTAAGAGTTGATATCATGTCTCATTGCCAATTAGTGATGAGCCTAGTAAGTCACACACATACACAAGTTATCACCTATTTAAATATGATTTAATTAATTAATTAAAGAGTTTAATTGATTAATTAAATAGGTTTGGTTTGCAATTAAATTGCAAAGTCCGTAGCATGACTTGAAACCAAATCTAGATTATTGGATGTATAATATAAGTTAAATTTATATTTAAAGTGTTTAAATATGAATTTAATTAATGAGAAATTAATTAATAGAGATTAATTAATTAATTTATATTTGATATAAATTAATTAGAAGAAGAAAAATAATTATTTTTGATTGAGAACTCAAAATTAAGACACAGGGGCATTTTGTTCATTTTGCAGTGTGACACGTGGCACCTTGAGATGGTGACACATGGCATAACACATAAGCTTGCCAAATGTTTTTTTTTAATCATGTAAGATGATTAAAATCAAGATTAAATATAGGTTTGACACTTGGCACAATATGATTGGGTCACTTAAACCTAGAGCTAATTAAAGGATGACATGTGGCAAGGGTTTAATGTGTTAACCTAGCTATTTAAGTGTTGTTATGAGAAAAAAAAATACAACCAGCCGCCACACTCCTTGGTCACGCCATTTTGTAGCCCTCCCTTTATTCTTCTTCATCTCTCATCAATTCAAAGAGATTAGCCATCAATCTCTTGAATTAAGAACACTAGAAATTGTTTCTAGTGTTTTGTTTACATCTCTAATCTCTTAAAAAGCAGAACTTGAATTTCTAATTAATAGAAAAGGGTTTAGAAGCTGTTCAAGGGCTGCCATAGGTGTTCTTGGTGTGGACAAGCTAGAGGGACAATATCTGGTGTCCTGAAGACGAATCTCAAAGGCACAGACACGCTGCAGTGCATCAAGAGGTTAGTGTAATCATTCCTGATTTAATCTAGGGTTCTAAAATTAATCTGATTAATTTTAGAATCTTAAATGGCAAATACAGATCCAAAAACATATTAAAAGAGTTTTAATATGTTGTTTATCATTGAAATCAAATAGATAAAAATAAATCTTGCATGATGCATGTGACCCTAGGTGAAAATTTTTGAATTCAATGGTATAAACTTGTGTTTTTCACGCTTCCGTTCCATCAATTGGTATCAGAGCCACTATATTTGCCATTTAGATTGTTGATTACATGATTTAATTATGTGATTTGATCATGAGATGATTGATCCATTGCTGGTTGGATCAAGAGGTGTGGCGGCATGCTTGATGAACTCCGACATGGTGCGCATGGCTTTGGAATATCATGGTGCGCATGGTTGTTATTAAATTATGCAATTGTTGCATGATGAAAGGTTCATCATATGACTAATTAAAATGTTTAATTAAGAATTTTAATCACACAATTAAATTATGTTTCAAATCAGAATTTTAAAAATTGTTTGAATGTGATTCAAATCTGAATTTTAAAAGTTATTTGAATGTGATTCAAATATGAATTTTTAAAGTTGTTTGAATCATATTTAAATCTGATTTTTTAAAATTGATTGAATAAAATTCAGATCTGATTTTTTTAAAAAATGTTTGAATGTGATTCAAATCTGATTTTTTAAAAAATGTTTGAATGTGATTCAAATCTGAATTTTTGAAGTTGTTTGAATGTGATTCAAATCTGAATTTTTAAATTTGTTTGAATGAGATTCAAATCTGAATTTTTAAATTTATTTGAATCATATTCAAATCTGGATTTTTAAGTTGAATATGAGATATTCAATTTAATTTAAGTATGTATGTTTTATTTAATTGTTAAATAGTGATATGCATGATGGATGATCATGGACTATAAAAGACCAATGTGATTGGATTTATTTCTTTTATGTTTCTTTGGGATTGTAAATTAATTAATTTATTTTAATTTATTTTGGGCATGTATTATTAAGTTTGTAATAATTTTTGGGTTGTAATTTCATTTATTTAAGTTCTTGTAAACTCGCCTTGGTATGCTAAGGATTACTATGTAATATTGGATTGCAAGAAGTTCAAGGAGGTCAAGAGCATTGGTGGGACCAGTGGGAGGAATTCAAGATCAAGTGTTGATTATATACTCCTTCAGCAACTCTTGTAAAATGAATGAATGAAATGCACCTAGGAATGCCTTGATTCAATTCTTGGTGGCTCAGAATTGAATCCCTTAGAAAGTCCATGATCATACCATATTTACTGCTTATCCATGAATGCATGAGATGTATGGGAATGTATGCAATTATATGATATATGCATGCTAAATGGATAATGTGCAAAGTGAGACCTTAATAGTAATTAGAATGACCATAAAATCTTCCAAACAAATGATTAAGTTGGAAATGCTATAATTAAAGTAATTATAACATAGGCCCTCTATTAGGGCAATTATATTAAGAAATTTTAAATAGTTGCATGAGATGCAATTAATTTAAGAGATTTTCTTAAGAATAATTGTTAAGCATGAGATGTTGTAAATATGTAAATGGTTTGGTGGCCAATATTGGATGTACCTGAGGACATTAAATTATTTACATAATTACTGGCTCAATGGGATCAACTTAACTAATGCAAGATAAGTCAATAATGGATGTACCTGAGATTTTGAGCATTAGGGGCTAGGTAAAAGATTGAACCTCACATGAGATGTGATGGGCAAGGAGTTGCTCACTTATAGTTTATTGTAATTCTAATAATGGATGTACCTGAGGATGATGAATAGAATTATAAGAATTCAATCACCCACTAGAAATCCATCCAACTAGGATTTCCGTTTTCTACTTTGGAAGTGTAGGATTCGCTAAGTTAGTGGGAGGACCAATTTGATTAAAAGACCATAATTATTTTGGTTAATTACATGATACATTTACTAATTAATCTGATTATTTTCTGCAGTTAATTTTCTGATAAAAATGAGCATAAAACAATCACCACCATCCAATATCCTTGTAAGCATACTTGATCACAATAGGTTGACAGGACCTAATCTGTCTGATTGGCTAAGAAATTTGAAGCTCGTCCTGAACCTTGAACATATAGGATATGTTCTAGATTCAAATGTTCCTGGTCCCTTACCTCCAGAGGCCACACAGAAGGAACATGATACTTTGGACAAGTGGAAGGAGCATGATATGAGAGCTAAGTGTTACATGCTTGCTTCCATGAGTAATGAGTTACAGAAGCAGCATGAGAACATGCAGAGTGCTAGTGAGATCCTCCTTCACCTACAAGAGTTGTATGGTGAGCACAGCAGGAATGCTAGGTATGAGATATCTAGACAGCTATTCCGTATGAGGATGTCTGAGAGACAGAATGTTGGGGATCATGTCCACAAGATGATTCGGCTGATTGAGCAGTTGGAACATCTTGACTTCAACATGGATTTCCAGCTACAGACGGATTTGATCCTTCATCCTTCCCGAGTCTTTGGGAATTTTGTGACAAATTTCCATATGACTAAACAGAATGCACCTTAGCTGGTTTACTCAACATGCGGTTATTGCCCAAAAGAATATGCTGTGCAATAAAGGAAAAGAGGTAGCTTTGGTTGCATCTTCTTACTGGAAAGTCCAACAAGAAGAAGGGCAATAAGAAAAAGAAACCTCGATTCTGGTCCTTCCAAGAAAATAGCTAAACAGAACAGGAAAACTAAAGTTGATGGAGGCAAAGGAAAGTGTTTCCACTGCCAAAAGGATGGGCACTGGAAAAGGAACTGCCCAGAGTATCTTGCTTCTCTGAAGGACAAGAAGGATACACCTTCGGAAGGTATGTCCATATCTTGTTATTTAGATTCTAATACTCATAGTTCATCTACAGCTTGGGTTTTAGATACTGGTGCCAGTTCTCACATTTCTAATGATATGCAGGAACTAGCAAACAGTAGCAGCTTGCGTTCTCAAGATATTAGAGTACGGATTGGGTATGGCTCAACTCTTGAAGCTTTAGCCATAGGATCTAAATCTTTTTACATGTTTGGACATGTTTTGTGTTTGGATAATATTTTATATGTACCTGATGCTTTTAAGAACATCATTTCTATATCTAGTTTGACTAGAAATGGCTATGAATTTCAGTTCACTGATGATGTTTGCAATATTTATTTTGGAAATAAATATGTTGGTTCGGGTTATATGAATGATGGTCTTTATTATTTGGATAATAATGACAAACACAAATTGAATGCAAGTGATCTAAAAGAATGCAATGCCATGGTGAAAACCAACTCAAGTTCAAAATATATTTGGCACTTAAGGTTATGTCATGTTGCAGAAGATAGGATTGCAAAACTGGAGAAAATGGGGATTTTATCCTCATTGGGCTCTGAGCCTACTCCAACTTGTGAATCTTGCCTTCAGGGTAAAATGACTAGATCACCCTTTGTTGGACAAGGGCTAAGAGCTGAAAATATTTTGGAGCTAATACATAGTGATGTATGTGGTCTATTTAAAGAAATGGCTAGAGGGGGTTTTCATTATTTTATTACCTTTACTGATGATAAATCAAGGTTTGTGTATTTGTATTTGATGAAATACAAACATGAATCTTTTGAAAAGTTCAAAGAATTTAAATCTGAAGTAGAAAATCAAACAGGAAGGAATATTAAAGCTCTTCGATCAGATTGTGGAGGTGAATATTTGAGTACTGAATTTGATGAATACTTGAGAGAGCATGGCATTGTTTCTTAGCTGACTCCTCCAGGAACGCCACAAATTGAATGGTGTATCCGAAGGAGAAATCGCACTTATTGGATATGGTACGATTATGATGAGCTATACTGATATGCCAATCTTCTTTTGGGGATTTGCATTAGAATCAACTTTGTATATTATGAATAGGATTCCATCAAAATCAGTTTCTTCCACACCTTATGAGATATGGCATGGAAGAAAACCAAGTCTTAAGCATATTAAGATTTGGGGCTGTCCAGCTTATATCAAAAAGCTGAACACTGATAAATTGGAGACCAGATCAGAAAAAGGTCGATTTGTTGGATATCCAAAAGATAGTTTTGGATATTATTTTTATTTGCCTACTTCACAAAAGGTTGTGATAAGTAGAGATGCCACATTTCTTGAACAACAATTTGTTCAAGAAGGAGGCAAAGGAAGGCAAATAGAGTTAGAATTGGAGAATTCTGACCAACCAACAGATCAGATGGATATAGATCCATCTAGTCAACCAATACCCGTTGATGAAACATCTATAACTGTTCCTCGTAGAACAACCAGGGTATCTCACCCACCAGTGAGATATGGTTTTCTTCATAAAAAAGAACAAGAGTTGTCTACTCATGAAGAAGTAGATCATGGAAATGATCCACTTACCTATGAAGAAGCTATATCAGATATAGACTCTTCAAAATGGATTGATGCTATGAAATCCGAGATTGATTCCATGTATAAGAATCAAGTTTGGGATCTTGTTGACCCACCAAGGTATTATACCTATAGGGAACAAATGGGTTTTCAAGAAGAAAATTGGTTCGATGGAAAGGTAGAGACCTATAAGGCAAGGCTAGTAGCGAAAGGGTTTCGCCAAAGGCAAGGAATCGACTATGAGGAGACTTTCTGCTTGCCATGCTTAAATCAATTAGGATTTTATTAGCAATAGCTGCATACTATGATTATGAGATTTGGCGGATGGATGTCAAAATGACTTTTCTCAATGGATACATTGAATAAAACATTTTCATGGAACAACCGAGGCGATGTGAATCCCAAGATGGTTCCAAGGTATGCAAGCTAAAGCGATCCAATTATGGGTTGAAACAAGCTTCGAGGAGTTGGAACATCCATTTTGATGAAGCCATTAAATCCTTTGGTTTTATCAAAAATGAGGATGAGTCATGTGTATATAAGAAGGTTAGTGAGTGCTATCACTTTCCTTGTCTTATATGTGGATGACATCGTTGATGGGTAATGACACAAGTATGTTGACTATAAAGGTATGGTTGTCAAATACATTCTCCATGAAAGAGTTAGGAGGCAACCTATATTCTTGGGATTCGCATCTATAGAGATAGAGCGAAAGAATAATTGGTTTATCCCAAAGTCTATACTTGGAAAAGGTGTTAAAGAGGTTTAACATGCTTGATTCCAAGAGAGGATTGTTACCAGTGAGACATGGTATCCATCTTTCTAAAGAGATGTCTCCAAAGACACTTGAAGAAAGAGATAAGATGGCCAGATTCCATATGCTTCACTATTGGAAGTTTAATGTATGCAATGTTGTGTACTAGGCGGATATCGCATATCTCGTTAGTTTGACTAGCGGTATCAATCCAATCCAAGTTTGGAACATCGATAGTCAAGAATATTCTTAAGTACTTGAGAAGAACTAAGGATTTATTCTTGATTTATGGAGGTAGAGACTTGCAATTGGATGGTTATCTGATTCGATTTCCAATCGATATCGATGATAGAAAGTCTACCGATATGTGTTCATTTGTAATGGAGGTGCAATCAGTTGGAAGAGTTCCAAACAGAGCACGATCGCAGATTCCACTACGTAGGTCGATATATTGTCGCATCGAGATGTCGCAAAGGAAGTCGCTTTGGATAAAGAAGTTCGTGATAGAACTTATAGTAGTTCCTTCCATTGAGTCGCCAGCTCTACTACACCGTGACAATAATGGAGCGATCATACTGAGCTAAGGAACCAAGGTCTCACCGTAAATCCAAACACATAGAAAGGCGCTACCACATTATCGAGAAATAGTTGGGCGATGTAGCCATGTAGAAAATAGCATCAGCTGAAAATCCAGCTGATCCATTCACTAAGCCTATGTCACATACTCAGTTAGACCGACATCTTGAGAAGATAGGTCTAAGATATTGTAATGAATGGCTCTAGTGCTAGTGGGAGATTGTTAGTAGTATGCCCTAGAGCATATCATTTAGTATGTATCTTGTACATATTTTTATTAATAAAAGGCATTTCCACTTTTCCGTTTACATAATATATTTATGTGTAATAGAAAAGGTCCATTGATATTTTGTTAGAAATATTATTCTTAAGTTGTTAAGAATATGAGTTACAATATTTCTAGCACAAAATATCATAAATAGGTTCACAATCGAGGATACTTCATAATAAGGACATGACTTATCCAGAAAGATTGTATTCATGTTTGTTCCCAAGTTATTTATATGAGATATAAATAAGATGGAATGATGAGTCTCATGCCATATAACAAACATGATAGGCACTTATAAATGATAAGTAGGCCGAACCAGTGACACTTATGACAAGCACATGGAGTTTACTCTTGTCAATGTTTTGTCATAAATCATATCAGTGCATATAATCTTTAGACCTAAGATAGCACAGTTATCTTGTATATAGGTAGTTTGAGTTTGATACTGCTTTCATACTTGTACTATGTATGGGTATATGGGCATGTGTTGGCTCCTACTAGTTATATATGGAGGTAGGTGTTGATCAAGATGGAATCTCCTCTAAGTAAATGGAGATAAAATCCTATGTTCATTTAATTGTTCTTGATGTTTCAAGTTCCTGGCCAGGACAGATAGATTTATTCAGAAAAGAGTTTCTGATGAGAAAATCTTTTTAATCAAGAACTGGAATTAAAAGAGAACATAATATTCATAGCAAATGGAGTTTGACATAAACCATGACTCCAGCTTGAGTTGGGATTTTGTAACAGAGAGATTCTAGTGCATGGTAACATATGATTATAGGTTCATTTAAGGTAAACCTTATTACTAATTGGTTGGCCATGGCATGCTATGCTAGGTGTTAACCATGGTCTATGAGGTTCATAAAATGATTTAGAAAAATCATTTATGGTAAGAAAGAGTTATGATGATATTAAGAGTTGATATCATGTCTCATTGCCAATTAGTGATGAGCCTAGTAAGTCACACACATACACAAGTTATCACCTATTTAAATATGATTTAATTAATTAATTAAAGAGTTTAATTGATTAATTAAATAGGTTTGGTTTGCAATTAAATTGCAAAGTCCGTAGCATGACTTGAAACCAAATCTAGATTATTAGATGTATAATATAAGTTAAATTTATATTTAAAGTGTTTAAATATGAATTTAATTAATGAGAAATTAATTAATAGAGATTAATTAATTAATTTATATTTGATATAAATTAATTAGAAGAAGAAAAATAATTATTTTGGGTTGAGAACTCAAAATTAAGACACATGGGCATTTTGGTCATTTTGCAGTGTGACACGTGGCACCTTGAGATGGTGACACATGGCATAACACATAAGCTTGCCAAATGTTTTTTTTAATCATGTAAGATGATTAAAATCAAGATTAAATATAGGTTTGACACTTGGCACAATGTGATTGGGTCACTTAAACCTAGAGCTAATCAAAGGGTGACATGTGGCAAGGGTTTAATGTGTTAACCTAGCTATTTAAGTGTTGTTATGAGAAAAAAAAATACAAGCAGCAGCCACACTCCTTGGTCACGCCATTTTGCAGCCCTCCCTCTATTCTTCTTCATCTCTCATCAATTCAAAGAGATTAGCCATCAAGCTCTTGAATTAAGAACACTAGAAATTGTTTCTAGTGTCCTGTTTACATCTCTAATCTCTTAAAAGGCAGAACTTGAATTTCTAATTAATAGAAAAGGCTTTAGAAGCTGTTCAAGGGCTGCCATAGGTGTTCTTGGTGTGGACAAGCTAGAGGGACAACATCCGTGTCCTCAAGATGAATCTCAAAGGCACAGAACATTTTGATGCATCAAGAGGTTAGTGTAATCGTTCTTGATTTAATCTAGGGTTCTAAAATTAATCTGATTAATTTTAAAATCTTAAATAGCAAATACAGATCCAAAAACATATTAAAAGAGTTTTAATATGTTGTTTATCATTGAAATCAAATAGATAAAAATAAATCTTGAATGATGCATGTGACCCTAGGTGAAAATTTTTGAATTCAATGGTATAAACTTGTGTTTTTCACGCTTCCGTTGCATCAGTTTTACTGTTCCGTTGACCAGTGTCAGTCCGGATAGCTAAGATGCCTAGAACTACATTTAAATGTTAGTGAGGAAACATAAAATAATGAAATAAAAGAAAGGAAAATACAAGAAAAAAAAAAGGAAAAATAATAGCAATGAAATGAATCTAAGTTAAACGAGCCAGCACCGCAGCGATGGGTGACTGCACGAGAAAGTTAAAGTTACGGCGCAGGCAATAGCCGACCCTAGGACTGCAGAGAATCCTCAGAATTTAGTTTTGAGACATAATTAAAGATTTATTGAAGTATAAATATCATTAGAAATATCAAAGAAAAATTAATAAATTAGTACAAAGAAAAACAAGAAATCGAGAAAACGACAAAACTCGATGTTATAGAAAAATTGGGAATGCAAATCGAATAGGGGCATTGTAGTCAATTGACACCCCGAGTTATCTTTTGATCTAAGTGTCCATTAAAAATAAATAGTATTTAAATTTAGGGACCCCATTAAAAATGAAATATTATGTGTTGTATAAGTAAGAAAAATTATGGGTATAATGTGGAATAAATGGAAGTTTAACATTAACTTAGATTCTTTAATCACTTAGTGGACCACTATGGAATATCTAAAACATTAAAAAACCAGAATTTGTTCCATTAACATTCTGCAACACTCTTTCTTCCTCAAGTCCTCACCTTGCCGAATTCAGAATTTCTTCCAAACCACCATTGCCGGCCATGGAAGGACCTCTATGTAACCTTGATCAAGTCACCTTTTTCACTAGGTTCCTTCACTACACCTTGTCTACACACCTTGGGCAGCAATAAGGGAGTAAGAAAGATAAGTTTTGGTGAGGTTTTGAAGAAGTCTAAAAGAGGTAAGTGGTTATTTTCTATCCTTATTTCATTAAAAGTATAACTAAGGTTGTGGGTAGTTGAATTATGGAAGAAGTTTGAGGTTTGACGAATTATTTGAGTTGAGCCATTTCGGCAGCCATGGAACTTCATCATGAAAAGCTTGTCTTTGCATGTAAATGGTTGTTTGAGATGTTAAATTAAGTATTTAAATGTATTGGAGTTGGTTTTCATGTATAAAGTTTGATTTGTAAGCTTGAAAAGTGAAAATGGAAGTTGATGTATATGCGTAATTTTTGGGCAGCCTCAAAATGGAAATTGGTAAGGTTCAAATTCATGAAATGTTGTTGAAATATTGTACAAAAATTTGGCAGCATATATGTGTGTGGAATAGTAGTGATAGGTATGTAATTTGATGATGGAAGTTTGTGTGATAATTAGAAGTATTTATATGTATACATTATTGGGTTTGAACTTTGTAAATTGTGACTGCATTTGGTGTATTTTGAAGTGGTTATATTCTGTCCAAGTTGACCTATAATGTAAAGAAGTGAATGATTTTAGTTAGTGCCAAATGCAGAATGTTGTGTGGAAGTGAAGATGTAATTGGTAAACTTGTGTTTGATTTGGTGTTTGAAAAACATGTAGAGGGCAGTGTGCAAATGGACCTATAACCCAAAGTGTGTGGCTCCAATTGGTATGATGCCAATTGGAGGTGAAACTAGGCACAAAATGTGCCAACTTTCATGAAGAAAGTCTACCTAAATTCTGTCCAGAAAGTAACTTGAATAATGACCAAATCCGGATTAGTGACTTGAAAGCTAGAAAATTGACCATTTGGGCAGCAGTTAGTGTTTTGGCCATAACCCACTCAAAACAGGTCCAAATGACCTGAAAGTTTTACCATGAATAGATTAGACATAAACTACAATTCTTATGAAGACACCAAAACCCAAAAATGACCATAAGCAAGTCAAATAGCTTGCACAAGTTCGGGTATAAAAACTGCCAGAACCAGAAATGAGCTAAAAATGACCTAAAGTTACCATTTTAGTGCAAGTTGTCTAGCTTTGGTAAATTAACCATATCTTGGTCTATATAACTCAGAGTGACCTGAAATTTTGCCCCACGTGCAATAAGACATAGATCTACAATTTTGCTTCTTTGACCAGAAGCTAAAAACCAAGAGAAATAGGACTTTAAGCTAGACTAATCTAGCACACAAAAATTGAGAACTTGACATTTACATACAATGATGCTTGAAATAATTTGGCAATGAATGCCAACTTGTAAAAATGGTAAGTTGCACTATATTAATATCATATTGAAATGCAAAATGTGATATATTGGTTACATTAAACCTAATTCACCTAGAGTGCATCGAGGGTCAACATTATAGGTTGACTAAGGAAAATAATAAAATTAAATAAATTAATTATTAAGCCTTATTGTTAGAGATAGTTTAAATGAGTACTGAAACACTTCAAATTGTATGTTTCAGTTAGCAAAGACTCAGGGAAGGGGAAAGAAACACTGAGTCAGGGCCAAGAGGCATTTATCAAAGGTTTGTGCACAATAATTATTTCTTTTGAATTTTCAATTGAAATAAATTATGACAAATTGTTGTTATTATTTAAATTGTGAAAAATTGTCTTAATGATATTTGATGGATACTTATTGCTTGAAAAACATTGTAAATGATTTGAAACCACAGCTATCATGTATATTGATTGAATTCCTCGCTAGCTTGTCTAGTGAGACGAATTAACTTTGAATTCCCTCTCTGGCTAAAGTGTTGAGGTGTGTGCCTGTTGAGGATGAATAGAATGAGTACTCATATTATTGCTAGCTAGCTATGTTATTCCTCATTAGCCATTGGCTTTTGGGATGAATTGGACTATGGAATCATGATTAAGCTGTGTGTGTGATTTATTGATATTTATTATGATATTGTGAAATGGAGTTTAAATTCTTTATGACATTCACCGTCTTTTGAATTTAACCATGATTTTAAGTATCCACTATTCATATGATTTATGGTTTATAGTTTTAAATTGTATTTTGTTAATGTTGTGCACCATTGAGACATTGGCTCAGCGACAGCGTTTTCATTGCTGTCGTAGGTAGACAGACGGACAGAGCAGCAGAGTAGGCTGCTTGTGCTACATTTTGAGATTTCACTGGGTATATTGAGTATACCATATTTTGTAGTTTTTATTGTAATGTATGTGCCCTGTATGTATATATTGTACTTGGTCTTGAGCAGTTGTAAACTAAAATTGTAAATTATTTTGGCTTGTAAAAATATTGTGATATAATTCTCTTATCTCAGATTTTGGAAACATTGGAAAATTGTTGTTGAACTGAGTTCATAAATGTTGAGAAATTTATTGTGTTGAACTGTTATTGGAGTTTGGGGATTGAACAAACCTGTTGGAAGTGCTTTTTATAGGTTTTTTAAGAACTGTTTTATTCAAAATACATATGGCACTCTGCCAAAATTTTTACAGAAATTATTAATACTTTAAATTTGTTATTTGGTTTTACTTCAGTAAAAGAAAATTTTTAACACCTGTTAATAGTGCTCACCACTGGAAAAAGAAATAAGAAAAGGTTTAAAATTCTTTGTAGTGTATTTAATCGGTTATCAGTAGATGAAGTTTGGTAATTCATTAGGTATATTACGGGATGATGTTATGCCTTACAAAGGGGTAGGGTGTGACAAACATAATCATGTTCCATTCATATTTTTTCATGTCATGTTATGTCATCAAACATTCATATAATTTACTCATAATCATTATATATAAAAGTTTATACACAATAATTTACAATTTCATTTACAATCTCAAAATGTAATTACATGGTGTTTATGTACAACAAACCAAAATACAAAATCTAATACATGGGCCCTACCAATAATGTAACACCCCTAAGTTCGGTAGTGCGTTCTGCTGTTCCAGTGACCAGTGCTGTCCGGACAGCTAGGATGCCTAGAACCACAATTCAATGAGAGTGAGGAGACATAAAATAATGAAATACAAGAAAAGAAAGTACAAGAAAAACAAAGGAAAAATGATAGCAAAGAAATGTGATCAAGTTAAACGAGCCGGGAAACCTAGCGATGGGTGACTGCACCGGGAAGTCACGGCGTGGACCGTTGACTAGCCCTGGACTGCGAGGAACCCTGGAAAACATTTTTAGGACTTAAATAGAACCTTGTTGAAGAATAAATCTCATTAGAAAGATCAAAGAAAAATTAAATAATTAGTACAAAGAAAAGTGAGAAATCGAAAAACAGACAAAACCCGGTATTACCGAAAAATCGGGAATGCCGCCCGAACAGGGGCATTATGGTCATTTGACATCCCGAAGTGTCTTTTGACCTAAATGTCCATTAAAAATAAATAGTATTACACTTAGAAAATAAAATGAAAAATTAAATTGGTGGTACCTAAAATAAATAGTGGAAATTATGGGTTAAATGTGGAATAAATGAACAATTACCTTATTATATGATTTAATCTTTGTTAGTGGACCACTAAAGATGTAATTAAACATAAAAAGGTGCTGATGCAAGTCCACTAACCAGATGAACTTCATCTTCCTCAAAGTTATCTCAACATTGCCGTGAATGAAGGTGAGAGGAAACTCCATAGCCATTTTTCATGCAAGCTTTCTTAACTCTCCATTTTCAACTCCAACCTCTTAGGTTTCTTCATTAAACTTTGTCTACACATCACAAGGAAGATATTGATACCAAATTTGAGAAGTTTGGTGAAGGTTTAGCAAGTTACAATCAAAGGTAAGTTTACACTTTTGAGAATTCCTTTGTTAAACTTTATGTTCATGTTATGGGTGTTAGTTTTGTGAAGGAAATTTTAAAGTTTAAATAGTTATTGAGATAGCCATTTTTGGACAGCCATGGGGTCACACATTTAATGATTTATTATGCATATAATTGATGAGAAATAATGTTGATCATGGTGAGTTAGTAACCTAGTGAATTACTTCATGTTTATATGGTGATTTATGCACTTGGATGGGAATTGGTAAGTTGGACGGCACTTTGATGTTGAAGAAGGTTTGCGGCAGCTTGGGAACACTTGAGTAAATGTATATATTGAAGGAAGTGTAGGCAGAATATTGACCTAGAAGGATTGATGATATGTATGTAGATTGATATTGTAAAGTGTATGTAAAATTTGTAATGGTTAGGTGTGTATGTAATGGTACTTAGAAATTGTAAATGTGAATTATATTTGGTGTGTTGAGGGTAATGGTAATCTGCCCAAAGTCATGTTAATGTAATGTAGAAAATGCTTTTGGTAATGTACCAAAACAGATTGGTAGAGAAGTAAACAAATTGCAAGGTAAATGTGTGTAATTGATGTGTGTTAAGCAAAGTAACCAAGGGCAGTGTACATTTTAGCCAATAAGTTTAAATGTGTAACCTCAATTGGTATGAGACCAATTGAAGGTGGAACTAGGCACAAAATGTGCCAACTTTCATTGAGAGAACATACCAAAATTCTGCTTGCAAGGTGATGTGAAAAATGACCAATTCGGATTAGGTACACTTGAGACCTAAAAACTGACCATTTGGGCAGCAGTGAGTGTTTAGGCCATAACTCACTCAAAACAGGTCCAATTGACCTGAAATTTTGACCAAGAATAGTTAAGACCCATACCTAAAAGTCTTATGAAGACACCAAAACCCAGAAATGACCAAAAGCAAGTCAAAAAGCTTGCACAAGTTCGGGTCCAAAAACTGGCCGAACCAAAGTTGACCAAATTGACCAAAAATTGACCTAATTTGATACCAATTGACCAGCAATAGTATAATGACCATAACTTGGTCTACTTAACTCGGATTGACCTGAAATTTTTCCCCGCGTGCAATAAGACCTACATCTACAAGTTTGTAGTTTTGACTGAAACCCGAAAACCAAGGGAACTAGATCGTCCGGCTAGGTCAAACCAGTGTCCCGGAATCCTGCAATTTGCATTAAAATGCACTAAACAAGAAAATGACTTTGGTAAAACGTACCAAACCTAAAACCCTATCGAATGTGACATATTAACGACACTAAAACCTAATTTACCTAAAACGCAACGAGGGTTAGTATATTAGGTGATTAAGTGAATAATTGAGTTGATGCATTATTTACCAAATACCATCGATAGAGACAGGTTTAATTTAGTCTTGAAACACTTCAAATTGTGTTTCTCAGGTAACAAGGACTCAAAGAAAAGGAAGGAAACACCGAGTCCGGACAGTGACGATCATCGAGGTTTGTGCACAACAACTATTTCTTTTGAATTATTTTCAATTGAAATAAATATTGACTATTTGTATATTATTGTTTTAAATTGTGGAAATGTGTTTGATGGACACTTATTGATTGAAAAACATTATGAATGGTTTGAAACTGTGAAAAATTGTTTGAGTGATATTGATGGATACTTATTGATTGAAAGGCACTGTAAATGGTTTTTGTGGAAATTGAAGTGAATTACGAATTGTGTTGCAAATTTGTGAATGAAATTATAACTTTGAAAATTTATTGGATTCTTACGGATCATTTGAATAAAATGTTTGGAATTGTTTTGACTCACAATTGGCATGACACTGATACTATGTTCCTCCTCCATTAATGGGGTGAGTGTGATTATTCCTCCCTCTTTGACTTATCAGTCTGGGGTGAGTATGATTATGTTCCTCCCTCTTTGACTTCCCAGTCTGAGGTGAGTATGGATGAGTACTCATTAGATAGCTAGCTTCCTCCCTCATTGATTTCGATTATTGGGGTGAGTATGTCTTGTCGTGGTGTCACACCCTACCCCTCTGTAAGGCATAACATGATCCCGTAGTATACCTAATGAATTACCAACTCCGTCTACTGATAACCCATTAAATACACTACAAGGGATTTTAAAAACTTTTCTTACTTCTTTTACAGTGGTGAGCACTATTTACAGGTATTAAAAACTTTGGTGGACTGAAGTGAAACCACTAACTCATTTGGTTTATTTGGAATTTCTGTAAAAATTTTGGCAGAGTGCCATCTGTATTTTGGACAAAACAGTTCTTCAGAAAACCTGTAAAAAGCACTTCAATAATTTTCCCAAATCTCAACTCCAATACATTTCTCAACACAACAATTTATCAACTCAATTCCATAGAAACTTTTCAAAGTCTGAGATAAGGAAATATAATACAACTTTTACAATCCAAAACACTCATAATTAATTTACAACTTCAAGGTACAATTTAATTTACAACTGCTCAAAACCAAATACAATATGTACATACAAAGGTCATACATTCTGATTACAAAAGCAAAAGCGGTATACTCAATATACTGGTAATCCCTCATTTGGATGTATATGCGGCCTAGTCTGTTGCCACTGTCTATCTCTACTGCGACAATAATAAAGCTATCATTTGAGACAATGTCTCGATGGTGCACACAACATTAACCAAATCCAATTTAAATCACAATTCATAAGTCATGTAAATAGTGGATACTTAAAATCATAATTAAATTCAAGACAATAATTGTCAACAAGAATTTAAACTCCATTTCTCAATATCACAATAATTTTCCATAAGTCAGATCAGGTTTGAATTCAAAAGACAGTATATGTCAATGAGAGTTTAAATCCATTTCACAATCTCACAATACACATCAATAAATCACACCTGACGCCTTAATCATGATCCATAATTCAATTCATCCCAAAAGCCGATGGCTAATGAGGTATTCAATTCATCCCAAAAGTCGATGACTAATGAGGAATAACATGGCTAGCTAGCAAAAATATGAGTACTCATTCTATTCGTCCTCAACAGGCACACACCTCAACACTTCAGCCAGAGAGGGAATTCAATTCATCCCACTAGACAAGCTAGAGAGGAATACAATCAATATACATGATAGCTGTGGTTTCAAACCATTTACAGTGCTTTTCAATCAATAAGTATCCATCAATGTCATTCAAATAGTTTTTCACAGTTTCAAACCATTCACAATATTTTTCAATCAATAAGTGTCCATCAAACACATTTCCACAATTTAAAACAATGATATATAAACAGTCAATATTTATTTCCATTGAAAATAATTCAAAAGAAACAGTTGTTGTGCACAAACCTCTGATATTTGTCTCCTGGTCTTGACTCAGTATTTCTTTCCCTTTTGCTGAGTCCTTGTTAATCGAGAAACACAATTTGAAGTGTTTGATCTAAATTAAATTGTCTCTATCGATGGGGTCTGGTAAATAATGCACTGAACTCAATTATTCGCTTAATCACCTATTATACCGACCCTCGATGCGTTTTAGGTAAATTAGGTTTTAGTGTCGTTAATATGTCACACTCGATAGGGTTTTAGGTTTGGTATGTTTTACCAAAGTCATTTCCTCGCTTAGTGCATTTTAATGCAAATTGCTGGATTCCGGAACACTGGTTTGACCTAACCGGACGATCTAGTTCCCTCGGTTTTCGGGTCTCGGTCGAAACTCACAACTTGTGGATCTCGGTCGTATTGCACGGTGCAAAATTTCAGGTCAATCCGAGTTAAGTAGACCAAGTTATGGTCATTACACTATTGCTGGTCAAATGGTACCATTTTAGGTCAATTTTAGGTCAAAGTGGTCAATTCTGGTTCGGCCAGTTTTTGGACCCGAACTTGTGCAAGTTGTTTGACTTGCTTATGGTCATTTCTGGGCTTTGGTGTCTTCATAAGACTTGTAGGTATGGGTCTTAACTATTCTTGGTCAAAATTTCAGGTCAATTGGACCTGGTTTGAGTGAGTTATGGCCTAAACACTCACTGCTGCCCAATTGGTCATTTTTCAGGTCCTAATTGCACCTAATCCGAATTGGTCATTTTTTTAGGTCACCTTGCAAGCAGAATTTTGGCATGGTTTCTCAATGAAAGTTGGCACATTTTGTGCCTAGTTTCACCTCAAATTGGTCTCATACCAATTGAGGTTACACATTCAAGGTTATAGGCTAAAATATACACTGCCCTCAATATGCAATTCACATCCCAACTTCAAACACACACTTACCTTTGCAAGGTTTACTTCCATACCCTACCAAACTGTTTTGGCACATTACCAACAACATTTTCTACATAACATTAGCATTATTTTGGGCAGATTCCAATCACCCTCAACACACCAATATCACTCACAATTACAATTTCTAAGTACCATTACAAACACACCTAAACATTACAAACTTTACATACACTTTACAATGTAAATTGACATACATATCATCAATCCTTCTAGGTCAATATGCTGCCCACACTCCCTTCAATATACACCATTATTCAAGTGTCCACAAGCTGCCACAATTCATTCATCAACATCACATTGCCGTACCATATGCCAATTCCCATCAAAGTGCATCATTCACCATATATACATGCATTAAATCACTAGGTTACTAAATCACCATGATTAACATTATTTCTCATCAATTATATACACAAATACCTCATCAAAAACGTGACCCATGGCTGTCCAAAATGGCAACAACAATAACCCTTCAAACTCAAAATTTTCCTTCACCAAACCAATACCCATAACATAAACATAAACTTTAACAAAGAAATTCTCAAAAATGCAAACTTACCTTTAATTGTAAATTGCTAAACCTTCACCAAACTTCCCAAAATTGGTATCAATATCTTCCTTGTGATGTGTAGACAAATTTTAGTGAAGAACACTAAGTGAATGGAGTTGAAATGGAAGGAGTGATCAAGCTTGCATGAAAATGTCCATGGAGTTTTCTCTCCCTTCATTCACGGCTTGGATGGTAAATGAAGAAGATGAAGTGGCTGCTGGACATAGTGGACTTACATCAGCCCCATAATGTGTTTATTTTATTCCCTTAGTGGTCCACTTACTCTAATTAATTCATATTATAAGTTACTTTCACTTAATCCCACATTAAACCCTTAATTCTCACTATTTACTTTAGGTACCACCAATTTAATTTTTCATTTCATTTTCTAAGTGTAATATTATTTATTTTTAATGGAAATTTAGGTCAAAAGACACTTCGGGATGTCAAATGACCATAATGCCCCTGTTCGGGTGGCTTTCCCGATTTTTCGGTAACAAGTATTTTATGCATTTTTCGATTTATCACTTTTATTTGTACTAATTATTTAATTTTTCTTTGATCTTTATAATGATATTTACTGTTCAACAGTGGTCTTTTTAAGTCCTAAAATGTTTCCCGGGGTTCCATGATCCGAGCTAGTCAACGGTCCACGCCGTGACTTCCCGGTGCGGTCACCCATCGCTAGGTTTCCCGGCTCACTTACTCGGTTACATTTCTTTGCTATGATTTTTTCTTTGTTTTTCTTTTCTTGTATTTCATTATTTTATGTCTCCTCACTCATATTGAAGTACGGTTCTAGGCATCCTAGCTGTCCGGACGGCCTAGTCACCGGGCAATGAACGCACTACAAATTGGGGTGTTACAATTCTCCCCTTAAATAAATTTCGTCTCAAATTTTTACACAGCATTAGTCTCTGAGCAGTTGTGGGTCTTTGTCTCCTCATATCCTCTTCACGTTCCCAAGTAGCTTCCCTTTGAATGATGGTTCCACAGCACTTTAACCAGGTGTATCTGTTTGTTCCTCAGCTGTTTCACCTCATAAGCCAGAATTTTTATGGGTTCTTCCTCATATGAGAGGTCTAGATTTACTTCAATCTCTTCAACTGTTAGTACATGAGATGGGTGACTGCACTGCCTCCTTAACATGGACACATGGAAGACACTGTATCCTTGCTAGCTGGAGGTAATGCCAACCGGTATGCTAAAGGACCCACTCTTTCCGAACTTCATATGGTCCGATGAAACGAGGACTTAGTTTCCCCTTTCGCCAAATCTCATAATCCTCTTCCAAGGAGAAACTTGAGGAATACCTTATCACCTTTGCATACTCAATATCTCTTCTCTTCAGATCAACATAGGACTTTTGACGGTCTGATGCAGCCTTGAGCCTATCTCTGATCAATCTGATCTTTTCCTCTGTCTGCTGGACAATTTCTGGCCCAATCATCTTCCTTTCACCTACTTCATCCCAACATAAGGGAGTTCTGCACTTCCTGCCATACAAAGCTTCATATGGAGGCATCCCTATGCTTGATTGGTAGCTGTTGTTATAAGCAAACTCAATCAAAGGCAAGTGTGTATCCCAACTACCTTCAAATTCAATCACACAAGCCCGTAGCATATCCTCCAATATCTGAATAACCCTCTCGGTGGCCATCATCATGCATGGGTGGAATCTTGTCTTTGAAGTTCAATCTAGTTCCTAGGGCTCTCTGAAGACTACCCCAGAATCTAGAAGTGAACCTAGGATCTCTGTCAGACACAATTGCTACTGGCACTCCATGCAGTTTTACAATCTCATATATGTACAATCTGGCCAATCTTTCCAGGCTATAGTCCATCCGAACTGGCAAAAAGTGAGCAGACTTAGTCAATCTGTCAACTATAACCCATACTGCATCATGACTACTCTGTGTCCTTGGAAGTCCTGTAACAAAATCCATAGTTATCCGTTCCCATTTCCACTCTGGTACTGACAAAGGATGTAACAAACCAGCTGGAACTTGATGTTCTGCCTTTACTTGCTGACAAGTTAGGCATTTGGAAATGAATTCAGCTATATCTCTCTTCATACCCATCCACCAGTAATGCTCTTTCAGCCCTCTGTACATTTTAGTTCCACCAGGGTGCATAGCAAATGGAGACTCATGTGCTTCCTTCATAATGATCTGTCTCAATTCCACATCACTAGGAACGCACATTCTGCCCTGATGTAGCAATAAACCATCATCTCTCACAGAGAATTCAGGTTTCTTGCCCTGCTGAACTTCTTTCGACCGATATTTTCATCACTCTGTGCGACCATTCGTCGATCAATCAACCTTTGTACATGCCATGCAACTCTTATCATCCCTCATCATCAATCTCTAAAGCGGCATCTTTGTGCTTTCAATTCATATACCATGGACAAAGGAGAAACTCTGAGACTTGCCATAGTCTTGTGACTTAAGGCGTCAGCCACCACATTTGCTTTCCCTGGCTGATAGTCTATTAAGCAATCAAAATCTTTAATGAGTTTTAACCATCTCCTCTGCCTCAAATTCAATTCCTTCTGGGTGCCTAAGTACTTCAAGCTCTTGTGATCTGTGTAAATGTAGCATTTCTCCCCATACAAATAGTGTCTCGGATCTTGAGCAAAAACAATAGCTGCTAACTCCGGATCATGTGTTGGGTAGTTCCTCTCATGCGGTTTGGTGGCGTGATGCATAAGCAATGACATTCGATTTTGCATCGATGCGACCTAACCCATTGTGAGAAGCATCACTATAAGCGTGTATTCTTTACGGAGTAGGTAAAGTGAAGCTGAGCTTGATTAAGCACCTCTTCAACTCATCAAAACTCTGTGACATTTATCGGTCCACGAAATTTTACATCTTTCCGGCGGCTTGGTCGATGGAGAAGATAACATAGAGAATCCCTTCACAAACCGGCGGTAATATCCGGCTAAGCCCAGCTGCGAATTTCTATGATGTTCTGGCGGCTTCCAATTAAGGATAGCTTCTACCTTCTTTGGAATCTACCTTGATCCCTTGGTGACACAACATGTCCCAAAAAGGAGATTTCCTTCACCAAAATTCACATTTCGACAATTTGGCGTCTGATTCTTTCTCCCTTAAAATCTGCGGTACAATCCGCGGATGTCTATCATGCTCCTCTGCACTCCTCGAGTATATCAAAATGTCATCAATAAACACCACCACAAATTGATCAAGATATGGTGCGAAGATAGTGTTCATCAGATCCATAAAAGCGGTGGAGCATTTGTTAACCGAATGGCATTACTAGAAACTCATAGTGGCCATACCGAGTTACGGCGGTTTTGGGATACTCTGCTCTTGCACCTTCAACCGATGATAACGGATCGCAAATCAATTTTGGAGAATCTTTGCTGCACCCTTCAAGCGATCGACGGATCATCAATGCGAGGCAATGGATATACATTCTTTATTGTCACCCTATTCAAGCCTGTAGTCAATGCATAGCGGAGAGTACCATCCTTCTTCTTAAAAAACAATCTGGTGCTCCCAAGGTGACACACTAGGGCGGATGAAGCCCTTTTCAAGTAATTCTTGTAGCGTATCTTGACTCCTTCAACTCTGCTGGTGCCATTACGTATGGCATTATGGAGATTGGATCCACACCAGCGAACATTAATTTCAAGCGCACTTCTCTTTCCGGAGGTAATCACGGCAATTCATCGAAACACGTGCGGAAAGTCATGTCTTGTAGGGATGTCCTTCAATCTTGGACTCCCACTTGGGTGTCTACCACATGTGCCAAGTATGCTTCACACCCTTTTACGATCATTTTTCCGGCTAGTGCGGCGAAATGATGTAGGATGGCCATAGCTGCCTCTCCCCATGTATCACCACATCAACATCTTGAGGAGACCAAAAGTGATCTTGATCTCTGATCCAATCATGGCATGATGCCTAGCTAACCAATCCATGCCCAAGATGATATCATAATCTCTGAAGGGCATTTCAATGAGATCGACGAAAGTGTGTCCTTGGATCACCAAAGGGCAATCTCTATACATCCTATTAACTGACCTCTGTCCTAGCGGACTTGTTACTAGCACCTCAAAGTCCATTTTTGTACATGGAACAGCAATGCAATCTATGATGCTAGCACTCACATAAGAATGGGTAGAACCGGATCAAATAACACAAACACATTACAGTTAAAGTTGAGAAGGTACCAGCCACTACATCGGATGTCTCTGCCTCTTCCCTCTGTCTCATGGCATAGACTACATCGAGCCTTTGTCTTGTTATTTGTTTCTGTGCCTTGGCTTTGCTTTGGGTTACCTCTACCCCTGCCTCTACCTCTGCTAGGTGGTTGTGAGCTTACGGTGACGGGGCTCAGGCGACCCTTCTGCGGTAGTAGGAGGTGGTCCAACTCTGCGACTCAGTGCGATCCTTGGCAAAGTGTCAGGTGCCTCCACGGTTATAACAGCTCCAATAGCCTTGTAGCAGATTCCACCATGATTCTTTCCACAAGTTTCACATTGGCGGGGAGGGTAGGAACTTACGGTACTCTGCTTGGCGGATAGGGAGGTCTCTGTCCCGAATGTCTTCCCCTACAGATTTCTTGCCACCTGCCATGTCCCCATAGTTCTTCCTCTTTCGGTATGACCACTTTGGAACTACGATCTCTTGATTTTCCCTCTTTCTCTGTCTTCTCGACCTCTTCTTCTCGGGAGCGGTCTCAAACTCAACTCTTTCCAACTCTAGGGCTTGAGAAACAAGTTCGAGAGAAGTTAGTGTGTTTGAAGCCAGAGCACTTGTACTCACGATCTGGGCTTCAAGCCAGTTTCAAACCTCTTGCATCTCTCCCTGCTGGTAGAGAGTAGACTCATTGCATAATGGCTAAGGCGGGAAAATTCTCTTTCATACTCAGCCACTGATCTGCCCCTCTGTTTCAAACTTAAGAATTCTTGCAGTTTCTGGTCTACATAGGCATCAGGGATGTATTTCTGTCTGAATTCCCTGAGGAAGTCATTCCAGTCGACAACTGCGAGGTTCTACGGTATGGGAATGGTTTTCCACCGATCATAAGCATCCCCTTGTAGTAAGGATCTGAGTATTCAAGTCGAGCTCCTCTGTACAATGAAGTTTCTTGAACACCCTATCCATCCTCTCTAACCTTTGTTAAACTTCTATAGGATCTACTGTCCCCTTAAACTCTGTAGCCCCATACTTCATCAATTTATCATACTGCCTTGTAGGAGACTGTGGTTGTACCACGGGTGTCTGAATTGGGACTTGAGTAGGCGCATTACCAGCCATTTGTTGGAATATTGCAGCCATCTGCTGAGCCAGCGAGCGAAAGCTATGATGCTGCGGTGGTCTTCTTTGAACCAACGACATTTTATGCGGTGGGGCATCCTTGCACCTCGACCTCAATAGTGATCGTTGACGATCACCCTCTTCCATATTCAATGCGAGGATCTTAGCTTTCTGAACAATAACACAAGAATATTCACTCGTTAGTGCATATTTATCTTTGTAATGTCTTGTATGTATCAAACAATGATATTGAGCGGTTGTACTATGAAGAAAGGACATTCAAATAACGGTGAAAGCAAATTTAAAAACTTTGCTCGATACCACCAAAACATGTCACACCTACCCCTGTAAGGCATAACATGATCCGTAGTATACCTAATGAATTACCAACTCCGTCTCTGATAACCCATTAAATACACTACAAGGGATTTTAAAAACTTTTCTTACTTCTTTTACGATGGTGAGCACTATTTACAGTATTAAAAACTTTGGTGGGTGAAGTGAAACCACTAACTCATTTGGTTTATTTGGAATTTCTGTAAAAATTTTTGGCGAGTGCCATCTGTATTTTGGACAAAGCAGTTCTTGAAGAAACACTGTAAAAAGCACTTCAATAATTTTCCCAAATCTCAACTCCAATACATTTCTCAACACAACAATTTATCAACTCAATTCCATAGAAACTTTTCAAAGTCGAGATAAGGAAATATAATACAACTTTTACAATCCAAAACACTCATAATTAATTTACAACTTCAAGGTACAATTTAATTTAATTTACGCTCAAAACCAAATACAATATGTACATACGATGTCATACATTCTGATTACAAAAAGCAAAGCGGTATACTCAATATACAGGTAATCCCTCATTTGGATGTATATGCGGCCTAGTCTGTACCACTGTCTATCTCTCTACTGCGGCAATAAAAGCTATCATTTGAGACAATGTCTCAGTGGTGCACAACATTAACCAAATCAATTTAAATCACAATTCATAAGTCATGTAAATAGTGGATACTTAAAATCATAATTAAATTCAAGACAATAATTGTCAACAAGAATTTAAACTCCATTTCTCAATATCACAATAATTTTCCATAAGTCGGATCGGGTTTGAATTCAAAAGACGAGTATATGTCAATGAGAGTTTAAATCCATTTCACAATCTCACAATACACATCAATAAATCACACACTTAATCATGATCCATAATTCAATTCATCCCAAAAGCCGATGGCTAATGAGGTATTCAATTCATCCCAAAGTCGATGACTAATGAGGAATAACATGGCTAGCTAGCAAAAATATGAGTACTCATTCTATTAGTCCTCAACAGGCACAAACATAAACACTTCAGCCAGAGAGAATTCAATTCATCCCACTAGACAAGCTAGAGAGGAATACAATCAATATACATGATAGCTGTGGTTTCAAACCATTTCTGATGCTTTTCAATCAATAAGTATCCATCAATGTCATTCAAATAGTTTTTCACAGTTTCAAACCATTCACAATATTTTTCAATCAATAAGTGTCCATCAAACACATTTCCACAATTTAAAACAATGATATATAAACAGTCAATATTTATTTCCATTGAAAATAATTCAAAAGAAACAGTTGTTGTGCACAAACCTCTGATATTTGTCTCCTGGTCTTGACTCAGTATTTCTTTCCCTTTTGCTGAGTCCTTGTTAACTGAGAAACACAATTTGAAGTGTTTCAGTACTAAATTAAATTGTCTCTATCGATGGGGTCTGGTAAATAATGCACTGAACTCAATTATTCGCTTAATCACCTATTATACCGACCCTCGATGCGTTTTAGGTAAATTAGGTTTTAGTGTCGTTAATATGTCACACTCGATAGGGTTTTAGGTTTGGTATGTTTTACCAAAGTCATTTCCTCGCTTAGTGCATTTTAATGCAAATTGCTGGATTCCGGAACACTGGTTTGACCTAACCGGACGATCTAGTTCCCTCGGTTTTCGGGTCTCGGTCGAAACTACAAACTTGTAGATCTAGGTCTTATTGCACGCGGTGCAAAATTTCAGGTCAATCCGAGTTAAGTAGACCAAGTTATGGTCATTACACTATTGCTGGTCAAATGGTACCATTTTAGGTCAAAGTGGTCAATTCTGGTTCGGCCAGTTTTTTGACCCGAACTTGTGCAAGTTGTTTGACTTGCTTATGGTCATTTCTGGGCTTTGGTGTCTTCATAAGACTTGTAGGTATGGGTCTTAACTATTCTTGGTCAAAATTTCAGGTCAATTGGACCTGGTTTGAGTGAGTTATGGCCTAAACACTCACTGCTGCCCAATTGGTCATTTTTCAGGTCCTAATTGCACCTAATCCGAATTGGTCATTTTTAGGTCACCTTGCAAGCAGAATTTTGGCATGGTTTCTCAATGAAAGTTGGCACATTTTGTGCCTAGTTTCACCTCAAATTAGTCTCATACCAATTGAGGTTACACATTCAAGGTTATAGGCTAAAATATACACTGCCCTCAATATGCAATTCACATCCCAACTTCAAACACACACTTACCTTTGCAAGGTTTACTTCCATACCCTACCAAACTGTTTTGGCACATTACCAACAACATTTTCTACATAACATTAGCATTATTTTGGGCAGATTCAAATCACCCTCAACACACCAATATCACTCACAATTACAATTTCTAAGTACCATTACAAACACACCTAAACATTACAAACTTTACATACACTTTACAATGTAAATTGACATACATATCATCAATCCTTCTAGGTCAATATGCTGCCCACACTCCCTTCAATATACACCATTATTCAAGTGTCCACAAGCTGCCACAATTCATTCATCAACATCACATTGCCGTACCATATGCCAATTCCCATCAAAGTGCATCATTCACCATATATACATGCATTAAATCACTAGGTTACTAAATCACCATGATTAACATTATTTCTCATCAATTATATACACAAATACCTCATCAAAAACGTGACCCATGGCTGTCCAAAATGGCAACAACAATAACCCTTCAAACTCAAAATTTTCCTTCACCAAACCAATACCCATAACATAAACATAAACTTTAACAAAGAAATTCTCAAAAATGCAAACTTACCTTTAATTGTAAATTGCTAAACCTTCACCAAACTTCCCAAAATTGGTATCAATATCTTCCTTGTGATGTGTAGACAAATTTTAGTGAAGAACACTAAGTGAATGGAGTTGAAATGGAAGGAGGGATCAAGCTTGCATGAAAATGTCCATGGAGTTTTCTCTCCCTTCATTCACGGCTTGGATGGTAAATGAAGAAGATGAAGTGGCTGCTGGACATAGTGGACTTACATCAGCCCCATAATGTGTTTATTTTATTCCCTTAGTGGTCCACTTACTCTAATTAATTCATATTATAAGTTACTTTCACTTAATCCCACATTAAACCCTTAATTCTCACTATTTACTTTAGGTACCACCAATTTAATTTTTCATTTCATTTTCTAAGTGTAATATTATTTATTTTTAATGGAAATTTACGTCAAAAGACACTTGGGATGTCAAATGATCTTATTGCGCCTGTTCGGGTGGCTTTCAGGATTTTTGGTAACAAGTATTTTGTCTGTTTTCGATTTCTCACTTTTCTTTGTACTAATTATTTAATTTTTCTTTGATCTTTATAATTATATTTACACTTCAACAAATGTCTATTTAAGTCATAAAAATGTTTCCCAGGGTTCCATGATCCAGGAGCTAGTCAACGGTCCACGCAGTGACTTCGTCTGATCACCCATCATTAGGTTTCAGCTCACTTACTCGGTTACATTTCTTTGCTATGATTTTTTCTTTGTTTTCTTTTCTTGTATTTCATTATTTTATGTCTCCTCACTCATATTGAAATGCGGTTCTAGGCATCCTAATTTGTCCAGGACACATTGGTCACCAGGCAATGAGCACTCTAGAAATTAGGGTGTTACAATTCTCCCCCTTAAATAAATTTCGTCTCGAAATTTTACACAGCATTAGTCTCTGAGCAATTTGTGGGTGCTGTCTCCTCATATCCTCTTCACGTTCCCAAGTAGCTTCCTTTGAATGATGGTTCCACGGCACTTTAACGGTGTATCTGTTTGTTCCTCATTGTTTCACCTCATAAGCGAATTTTTATGGGTTCTTCCTCATATGAGAGGTCTAGATTTACTTCAATCTCTTCAGTTGTTAGTACATGAGATGGGTCGACTGTACCTCCTTAACATGGACACATGGAAGACATTGTGTATCCTTGCTAGCTACGGAGGTAATGCCAGCGGTATGCTAAAGGACCCACTCTTTCGAACTTCATATGGTCAGATGAAACGAGGACTTAGTTTCCCTTTACGCCAAATCTCATAATCCTCTTCCAAGGAGAAACTTGAGGAATACCTTATCACCCATTGCATACTCAATATCTCTTCTCTTGAGATCAACATAGGACTTTTGTGATGCAGATGCGACCTTGAGCCTATCTCTCGATCAATCGATCTTTTCCTCTGTCTGTGGACAATTTACGGCCCAATCATCTTCCTTTCACCTACTTCATCCCAACATAAGGGAGTTGCACTTCTGCCATACAAAGCTTCATATGGAGGCATCCTATGCTTGATTGGTAGTTTGTTGTTATAAGCAAACTCAATCAAAGGCAAGTGTGTATCCCAACTACCTTCAAATTCAATCACACAAGCGTAGCATATCCTCCAATATCTGAATAACCCTCTCGGTGGCCATGCATGCGTGGGTGGAATCTTTGTCTTTGAAGTTCAATCTAGTTCCTAGGGCTCTCTGAAGACTACCCAGAATCTAGAAGTGAACCTAGGATCTCTGTCGGACACAATTGATCTTGGCACTCCATGCGGTTTACAATCTCATATATGTACAATCGGCCAATCTTTCCGGCTATAGTCCATCGAGCGGCAAAAAGTGAAGCGGACTTAGTCAATCGTCAACTATAACCCATCTTGCATCATGACTACTCTGTGTCCTTGGAAGTCACGTAACAAAATCCATAGTTATTCGTTTCCCATTTCCACTCTGAGTGCGACAAAGGATGTAACAAACGGTGGAACTTGATGTTACTGCCTTTACTGGCGACAAGTTAGGCATTTGGAAATGAATTCGGCTATATCTCTCTTCATACCCATCCACGGTAATGCTCTTTGACCCTCTGTACATCTTAGTTCCACCGGTGCATAGCAAATGGAGACTCATGTGCTTCCTTCATAATGATCTGTCTCAATTCCACATCACTAGAGCGCACATTACATGATGTAGCAATAAACCATCATCTCTCACAGAGAATTCGGGTTTCTTGCCATCTTTGAACTTCTTTAATGACTTACGATATTTTCATCACTCTGCGACCATTACGATCGATCAATCAACACTGTTTGTACATGCCATCTAACTCTTATGCATCCCTCATCATCAATCTCTAAACTAGCATCTTTGTGCTTTCAATTCATATACCATGGACAAGGAGAAACTTCGAGACTTGCCATAGTCTTATGACTTAAGGCGTCGACCACCACATTTGCTTTCACGGTGATAGTCTATTAAGCAATCAAAATCTTTAATGAGTTTTAACCATCTCCTCTGCCTCAAATTCAATTCATGCAGGTGCCTAAGTACTCAAGCTCTTGTGATGCTGTGTAAATGTAGCATTTCTCCCCATACAAATAGTGTCTCCGGATCTTGAGCAAAAACAATAGCTGCTAACTCCGGATCATGTGTTGGTAGTTCCTCTCATGCGGTTTAATTGGCGTGATGCATAAGCAATGACATTCGATCTTGCATCGGTACCAGCCTAACCCATTGTGAGAAGCATCACTATAAGCGTGTATTCTTTGCCGGAGTAGGTAAAGTGAGAAGCTGAGCTTGATTAAGCACCTCTTCAACTCATCAAAACTCTGTGACATTTATCGGTCCACTTTGAAATTTTACATCTTTCCAAGCGGCTTAGTGGTGGAGAAGATAACATAGAGAATCCCTTCACAAACCGGCGGTAATATCCATTAAGCCCGAGCTGCGAATTTCTATGATGTTCTGGCGGCTTCCAATTAGGATAGCTTCTACCTTCTGGAATCTACCTTGATCCCTTGGTGACACAACATGTCCCAAAGGAGATTTCCTTGACCAAAATTCACATTTCGACAATTTGGCGTCTGGTTCTTTCTCCTTAAAATCTGCGGTACAATCGCGGATGTACATCATGCTCCTCTGCACTCCTCGAGTATATCAAAATGTCATCAATAAACACCACCACAAATTGATCAAGATATAGTGCGAAGATAGTGTTCATCGGATCCATAAGCGGTGGAGCATTTGTTAACTTGAATGGCATTACTAGAAACTCATAGTGGCCATACAGAGTTACGGCGATTTTTGGGATACTCTGCTCTTGCACCTTCAGCGATGATAACGGATCGCAAATCAATTTTGGAGAATCTTGCGCACCCTTCAAGCGATCGAGCGGATCATCAATGCGAGAGCAATGGATATCATTCTTTATTGTCACCCTATTCAAGCGCTGTAGTCAATGCATAAGCGGAGAGTACCATCCTTCTTCTTAAAAAACAATCTTGGTGCTCCCAAGGTGACACACTAGGGCGGATGAAGCCCTTTTCAAGTAATTCTTGTAGCTGTATCTTGACTCCTTCAACTCTGCTGGTGCCATTACGTATGGCATTATGGAGATTGGATCCACACGAGCGAACATTAATTTCATGCACTTCTCTTTCGGAGTAATCACGGCAATTCATCGGAAACACGTGCGGAAAGTCATGTCTTGTAGGGATGTCCTTCAATCTTTGGACTCCCCACTTGGGTGTCTACCACATGTGCCAAGTATGCTTCACACCCTTTTACGATCATTTTCGGCTAGATGCGGTAGAAATGATGTTGGATGGCAATATGCCTCTCCCCATGTATCACCACATCAGCATCTTGAGGAGACCAAAGTAGTATCTTGATCTCTGATCCAATCATGGCATGATGCCTAGCTAACCAATCCATGCCCAAGATGATATCATAATCTCTGAAGGGCATTTCAATGAGATCAGGGGAAAGTGTGTCCTTGGATCACCAAAGGGCAATCTCTATACATCTATTAACCACGACCTCCTGTCTAGCGGACTTGTTACTAGCACCTCAAAGTCCATTTTTGTACATGGAGCGACAATGCAATCAATGATGCTAGCACTCACATAAGAATGGGTAGAACCGGATCAAATAACACAAACACATTACGGTTAAAGTTGAGAAGGTACGGCCACTACATGGATGTCTCTGCCTCTTCCCTCTGTCTCATGGCATAGGCTACAGTGGAGCTCTTGTCTTGTTACATTGTTTCTTTGTGCCTTGGCATTTGTTTGGGTTACCTCTACGCTGCCTCTACCTGCTAGGTGGTTGTGAGCCAGTGCGGGGCTGCAGGCCCGGCCCTTCTGCGGTAGTAGGAGGTGGTCCAACTCTGCGACTCTTGGTGCGATCCTTGGCAAAGTGTCAGGTGCCTCCACGGTTATAATGAGGCTCCAATAGCCTTGTAACAGATTCCACCATGATTCTTTCCACAAGTTTCACATTGGCGGGAGGGTAGAACACAGTACTCTGGCGGATAGGGAGTCTGTCGAATGTCTTCCCCTACCCGATTTCTTGCCACCTGCCATGTCCCCCATGGTTCTTCCTCTTTCGGTATGACCACTTTGGAACTACGATCTCTTGATTTTCCCTCTTTCTCTGTCTTCTCGACCTCTTCTTCTCGGGAGGCGGTCTCAAACTCAACTCTTTCCAACTCTAGGGCTTGAGAAACAAGTTCGGAGAGTTAGTGTGTTTGGCCAGAGCACTTGTACTCGATCACGGGCTTCAAGCGGTTTCAAACCTCTTGCATCTCTCCCCTGGTAGAGAGTAGACTCATTGCATAATGGCTAAGGTGGGAAAATTCTCTTTCCATACTGACCAGCGACCGCCTCTGTTTCAAACTTAAGAATTCTTGCAGTTTACAGTCTACATAGGCATCGGGATGTATTTGTCTGAATTCACGAGAAGTCATTCCAGTCGTGCGCAGTTCTACTGCATGTGGGGAATGGTTTTCCACCGATCATAAGCATCCTGTAGTAAGGATCACGAGTATTCAAGTCTGAGCTCCTGCACAATGAAGTTTCTTGAACACCCTATCCATCCTCTCTAACCTTTGTTAAACTTCATAGGATCTACTTGTCATTAAACTCTGTAGCCCCATACTTCATCAATTTATCATCTTGCCTTGTAGGAGGCGTGGTTGTACCACGGGTATGCAATTGGGACTTGAGTAGGCGCATTACCCGGCCATTTGTTGGAATATTGCGGCCATCATTTGAGGCGAGAAAGCTGAAGCCGGTCTTTGCTGCGGTCTTCTTTGAACCAGCGACATTTTGTACGGTGAGGCATCCTTGCACCTCGGCCTCAATAGGTGATCGGTGAGCGATCACCCTCTTCCATATTCAATGCGAGGATCTTAGCTTTCTGAACAATAACACAAGAATATTCACTCGTTAGTGCATATTTATCTTGTAATGTCTTGTATGTATCAAACAATGATATTGAAGCGGTTGTACTATGAAGAAAGGACATTCAAATAACAGTGAAAGCAGAATTTAAAAACTTTGCTCTGATACCACCAAAACATATCACACCCTACCCCTCATAAGGCATAACATGATCGTAGTATACCTAATGAATTACCAACTCTGTCTACTGATAACCCATTAAATACACTACAAGGGATTTTAAAAACTTTTCTTACTTCTTTTACAGTGGTGAGCACTATTTACAGGTATTAAAAACTTTGGTGGACTGAAGTGAAACCACTAACTCATTTGGTTTATTTGGAATTTCTGTAAATTTTGGCAGAGTGCCATACGTATTTTGGACAAAGCAGTTCTTCGAAAACACAAAAAAGCACTTCAATAATTTTCCCAAATATCAACTCCAATACATTTCTCAACACAACAATTTATCAACTCAATTCCATAGAAACTTTTCAAAGTCTGAGATAAGGAAATATAATACAACTTTTACAATCCAAAACACTCATAATTAATTTACAACTTCAAGTACAATTAATTTAATTTACAACTCAAAACCAAATACAATATGTACATACGATGTCATACATTCTGATTACAAAAGCAAAGCCAGGTATACTCAATATACTGTAAATCCTCATTTGGATGTATATGCACTAGTCTGTTGCCTGTCTATCTCTACTACAGGGCTAATGATAAAAGCTATCCATTTGAGACAATGTCTCTGGTGCACAACATAAACCAAATCCAATTTAAAGCACAATTCACAATTCATGTAAATAGTGGATACTTAAAATCATAATTAAATTCAAGACAATTATTGTCAACAAGAATTTAAACTCCATTTCTCAATATCCCAATAATTTTCCATAAGTCGATCGAGGTTTGAATTCAAAAGGCATTATATGTCAATGAGTTTAAATCCATTTCACAATCTCACAATACACATCAATAAATCACACACAGCTTAATCATGATCCATAATTCAATTCATCCCAAAAGCCGATGGCTAATGAGGGTATTCAATTCATCCCAAAAGTCGATGACTAATGAGGAATAACATGGCTAGCTAGCAAAAATATGAGTACTCATTCTATTGCGTCCTCCATGAGCACACACCTCAACACTTCAACCCGGAGAAATTCAATTCATCCCACTAGACAAGCTAGAGAGGAATACAATCAATATACATGATAGCTGTGGTTTCAAACCATTCTGATGCTTTTCAATCAATAAGTATCCATGAATGTCATTCAAATAGTTTTCCACGGTTTCAAACCATTCACAATATTTTCAATCAATAAGTGTCCATCAAACACATTTCCACAATTTAAAACAATGATATATAAACAGTCAAAATTTATTTCCATTGAAAATAATTCAAAAGAAACAGTTGTTGTGCACAAACCTCTGATATTTGTCTCCTGGTCTTGACTCAGTATTTCTTTCCCTTTTGCTGAGTCCTTGTTAACTGAGAAACACAATTTGAAGTGTTTCAGTACTAAATTAAATTGTCTCTATCGATGGGGTCTGGTAAATAATGCCTTTGAACTCAATTATTAGCTTAATCACCTATTATACCGACCTCGATGCGTTTTGATAAATTAGGTTTTAGTGTCGTTAATATGTCACACTCGATAGGGTTTTAGGTTTGGTATGTTTTACCAAAGTCATTTCTCGCTTAGTGCATTTTAATGCAAATTCTGGATTCGAACAACTGGTTTGACCTAACCCGGACGATCTAGTTCCTCGGTTTTGGTCTCGGTCAGAAACTACAAACTTGTAGATCTAGGTCTTATTGCACGGTGCAAAATTTCAAGTCAATCCGAGTTAAGTAGACGGAAGTTATGGTCATTACACTGTGCTGGTCAAATGGTACCATTTTAGGTCAAAGTGGTCAATTCTGGTTCGG